>NC_073692.1:109732600-109960150 GCF_029784155.1 Uranotaenia lowii
TTTTTGGCAATAATTGCGTTGTTATGAAACTGTCGAGTCGAAATTCATACACGGGGGTTTTTTGGCACGTTCAATTGATTTCTGATTTAAAATTTAGTAGCAGACGACAGAAAAGTAAACGTCCAATATTTTTGCAATAATAACAACAATGATTTCGGAAGTGCATTTGGAAAATGCTTGACAATTGGCGTTTTCATACAACAAGTTGAAAGCGAAACGGAGTTCGTATGGGATCAGCTAGTCTATATATATAAAAAGTAATTTCCGTTTGTTCGTTTGTATGTTTGTCTTTAATAGGCTCAGCCGCCTTAAGAGCTAGAGAGCTGAAATTTGGCATGGGTGCTCATTAGGACCAGGAATGATGAAAAATGTTTTTAGATTTTCGGATGACCCCTTTTGAAGGGGGTCGTCCATACAACAACGGTTTTATTCCCACGAACCAAAAGTCATGGCACCCATTTTGCGAACCGATTTTCGTTTCCGTTCATTTCGTTGGCGGGATTATTTTCACCATCACCATGGGCCGGGTATTAGAAACAACGACCATCCAGAGCTCACATGTACTGGATAGCAAAGCTTGCTGAGCATCAAAAATTTGGAAGTAAAAATTTAGGCGGGTGTTTTTGTACCTTCTACTGTTCAAAGCACGTGCTACCGGTACGAGATATTTGGATACAATTATAAGCCTACATTTTGATTGAAAAATACAACTAGCCAGTTAGGAATATATTGACTAGAATAGTAGTGGCCTTCAAAGTGCTCTTTACCGCCGCTGGGGGGCTTTAAGGGTCAACCATTTTTATATTTTTGGAATTCCTCATAGAGAAAGAAAAAAAAAAATTAGATTCAGAGTTATAAGCTCAAGGCTGCGATTTTAACGCTTCAATTGAGATTTTAATAAGGGATTAGAAAATTTGATTAGATAATATAATTTGAGGTTTTGAGTTTTATACAATTCGATTTCACTGAACAATTTCTAACTTTTTTGTTATCATTGATGACCAATGTGGGCGATTATACCATCCATTAATGGGATGTTTGTGCCCATGAAAAAAAAAACAGAACTCAAAAAAACCTTTTTCATAATAAATAAATGGTGTTTTCGAGATGATTTGTTTTCGATAACTTCAAAAAGCTATTAGTAGAACTTTCAACATTTGAGGTAAACTAATAATAAAACAGTGCGAAATTAAAAAGCGAAAAAATTCACACATGCAATTGTAAACATGCAAAGTGAGTTTTCAACATGCTTCAACAAATTTCGGAGGTTTTTTTTAAGAAATTTCTAAGTAAATGAAACTTTAATATACTATTATACTGAGAGATCATCCATATTGAAAAGTGGGATAATCTTCAACAGATATTTTCATTAGATAGGGGATGGAAAAGATAAAAAAAGCAGTTTAATCTTTTGAAGATAAAACTATTAGGCCAAATCTATTCAAGCTTCCTAAGAAATGATGGTCGTTAAAAATGTTTTTCATGAAAGGATGAATAAGCATACCAGGATTTTTTTTGAATTTCCATTAATTAAAATCTTAGAACTATAAATTTTTCGATATTACGAAAACCATGAACAGTGAATATTCTCAATTAAAAACTTTAAAAAGACTAACAAAACTAAGTGAGCCTTAACTTGGCATGGTCCTTATCTTGGCATGCCAAAATGCATTTAGGGGTCGTTCACATACCACGTGAACAACTTAGGTGGGGGAGGGGAGTATGGAAATGTCCACGCTTAAGGTAGGGTATGGTAGGTAGGGGTTTGGGTCTTTTCCACGTGAACAAACTTACTTTCAATTTTTTTCTAAAGGTGAATAAATATTAAGATGATTAAATCAAAATCTTAAAATTTCAAAGCTTTCCAGTTTAAGTTTGAACTATAAGAAGCTACTTGAAAGCAAGTTATAAATATCAAATCAAATTTATAAAATTATTTTATATCAAGAATTGATTAACTGGTTTTTTTTCAAATTCAGCCATTTCAAAAACAAAAAGGCAAAAAGTGGTGTTTTCTAACTGTCAAATTAGATTTTGAAAAAAAAAATTAAATATGTCCACGTGAAAATCCGAGGAGGGGGTAGGGGTTTGCCAAATGTCCACGCTTGTCCACGGAGGGGGGGGGGGTCTTCAACCTCATTGTCCTGTCCACGTGGTATCTGAACGGCCCCTTAGATGATTTACATGTCAAACATGGGCCT
Organism: Uranotaenia lowii; assembly: GCF_029784155.1. Classification (NCBI taxonomy): domain Eukaryota; kingdom Metazoa; phylum Arthropoda; class Insecta; order Diptera; family Culicidae; genus Uranotaenia; species Uranotaenia lowii. The sequence continues at coordinate 109,734,802 of NC_073692.1, forward strand.
TAAAACATATAAAAAAAATCAAACATAAAAAATTGTATATGTCAACATTCTGCATATCATTTATCCACAATTGAATCCTTATAACTGCATGATAATTTTTTTCACATGACAAACTGCTTAAATTGATGATTCTCAGAAAAAGCTGAAATGAACCTACCTTTCCAGTGCATCTGTTATCATCGGATTGATTTTATAAACACACTTACTTTTGGAAAAACCACAAAAACATACCATTGGTTGCAGGAAATCATGGCAAAAAGTATAAAATTATAACATACTCCGAACAACGTACATTTTCTTACAAGTACTGAAGAAAAAAATAAACATTTTTAGCATAACCTTGGCATGCAATTCCACTTATTGAAGTTTGTATGTATGTGTGAAAACGGCATCAACAGACTGAATATTGAAAAACCGGTCGAAAGTAAAATGAATCCTTGAATTAGTTAAAAAAAATCATGAATGCATTTTTGGTTAAAATCGATTTTATATATCTCTCAAGTATATTTGTCATCTTACCAGGAAATATAATCCTTTTTGATGTAAATCAAATCAATTAAACATGGCCAGTCTGTCAACAACTCCAACTTGACCCATCAATTAAAACAAAAATTCTCTTTCTTCTCGTCAGACTTTAAATTCATGTTGGATAGATTTCCAAACTTGTGAACTGGTAGCTACATTTTGAGCAGCCATTTTTTGGTAAACTTCGAGAACTGTTCATCTCATACCTCATGTTACTATTCCCATACCCATAAATTCCACAATTTGTAATAAGGTTCATCGTATTTTGATTTCATTCAATTTGTTCTGAAGATGAAAATTTGCTGCATATGTGTTGCTTTGAAAGGAATTGTAACAAAGTCCAAATTATGACATCCTAAATATTATATTTATTAAAAAAAAACAAAACTTGTAGAAAAATTTTGAAATACTATCGTAAATTTACTTGAGTTTGAGCTCTACCCTGCTTCTAACCTCATAATGGTTTCTAGAATGTCTGTTCTCCACATATGGATTTGAAATTTAAAAAATAATGAATCTCCATTGTTTTATGTTAACTTTAATGGAAACTGATCTATCACGATTGCATTTAAAAAAAAATAATAATCGTGCGATTAATTTGCTTAGTTAATATACAAATGCAATGGAATATGTTGGAAACTATTTGTTTTAGATTATCATTAATATAACAGGAATTCCTAACCAACAAAAAACTGAAATAATCAAGTTAGATTTTTTTATCATTAGTTCATAATTCTGAATGCAAATCAATTCTAAATGTATTTTGACATTTCGTACTTCCGACTTTTCGAAAACAATACAGTACTTTGTTGTGTTTCCTTTCGGGATATTATAAACGAATTCGTGAGGGCCGTTGTTGTATTAGTGAGGCATGTTTCATCTACAGACGGCTAACTTAAGGAACTCCGAAAGGGCCACAATTCGGAGCGGGGGCCACAATCAGGAGCGTTTCAAAAAACTGGAAGGTTACAATAATGGGAAATCTAGTCAACCATGCCTTAGGGGTCAAGGTCGGGTACATTTAAAATCATGAAATTTTTCAACAAATATTGTTGAAGCCCGGGCACTTAATGTACTGCACTTATCTTTTTCATAGTTAATTGGTTTATAAAAGAGCTAGACAATGTGTTCCAAAACAAATCCGTTATCCTAACAAAACGTCTATAATGAACACATAACAACGATAGAAGTCATCATTCACTATTTTCGTTAATATGGAGTTGAGTTTTTCAAATCACCTTTTTTTTATTTCTTGATGTCTGATTTGATGTCTTGGGAAAAAAACTCAGATGGCAAAAAACTACACTTGGGTCAATCGCTCCTCCGGCTCACTGAAAATAGTACCCAAATAAAGTCGTATAGTAGGAGTCAGATAGATGCCAACATCATGTAAACAACTGTGCCGATTAGCACCCGTATTTATTGCTGCTACTACGGATGGCTTGGGTTGATCGGATAGATACTTACAACTAGCCGCAAAAGCCTTTCCCTTCCTTCCCATTTCGTATGAGAAGCCTGGAAAAGGCAGGTCTTGGCGCTAAGTCTGGGATGAAAGCTGGGGGAAAACTTTTGCATAGGCTTTGCCACCAGGAAATTTGCTACCCAAACATCGTCGTCGGTCGAAAGAGTCGACATCGCCACTAAGACGGTAGGTGCTTACTTCTGTTGTGACCCGTTTTGATTCCTCTGGACCAAAAAGAGGTTCAACAGAAGGGAACGGGGATGAGACCATCCCTAAGACACCGGCTGCTGCCTTAAGTTGGCGCTAGGTTAGATCGATCAGGCTAGATCTTCAAGCAGGAGTTTCAACAGGTTCATCTCGCCGTTCGTCTTGGTCGTGGACGTGGTTCCGTGATGTTGTGATGAAATTTGCACAATTATTTTTCATTTTGTCAGCATTATAATTACTGAGATCTCCGCTGTTAGATAATGCCTTGTAACCATTTATTTTCCCTCCCACCGGTTCCCTTTATGGGTTGTTATTCTCAGCAAAAGGCGCTTGGCGTTACCCAGCATTCGATACCATTCCGGATCGTTGGGAACTTTTCACCTATAGGTATGGTATGTATCAAAGAGTCCAGCGAAGGAATCAAACGATGGAGATCTGATCCATAGACCTCTGGTTTGGACCTTTTGCATATATGTTAAATACCATAACAACTACATTCGGCAAAGGCTTACAGTCATATCGGTTGACTGCTGGCCAACAGGCTTAACTTCATCTAGCTTAAACTTGAAAAATGAAAAATAAACATACTGCCACCGTTATTTTCTGTTTCACTTTGTACAGCAAGGAAGCGGTAACAATATTTATTGCCATTCGCTTTCCAAGTTGTTGGCTGCGAAATTGATATTTTAATTATTTACATTTGAAGGCCATGCGAATCTATAAAGGATTACAAAAATTACAAATCAAAATAAAATTAAAATGACAAAAATGACAAAAATGACAAAAATGACAAAAATGACAAAAATGACAAAAATGACAAAAATGACAAAAATGACAAAAATGGCAAAAATGACAAAAATGACAAAAATGACAAAAATGACAAAAATGACAAAAATGACAAAAATGACAAAAATGACAAAAATGACAATCAAGAAATTAAGACAAAAATAACTCCAAAGTTACAGTGGCACGGAAAAGTAAAAATTTAACACCAAATCTCGATTGTTTCTTTAAATGATATTTATTTGGCATTGGAATTTTCATATTCAATATCATGTAGGCGTGCTAGGGATCGTAAGTTAACATGCATCATAATATTTTATTTTTGGAAATCACAAATGCGATCCATTGAATTCGACATTTTTTGTCGGGGGTTTTGATCGAGATGATTACAAAAGCGGGAAAAATCGTAAAAAAATATTCGAGAACGCACGAGCTTTGTAAAAAATTTTTGAACTTCTCCTAGCAAATATACTTTTGAATTTTCAAAATTTTCCACTCGGTGGTAATAATGTTTCTAAAACAAATTGCAGTTTAATTTCCCGTTGGGCGATCCAATGGGCACTTTAGAAGCGTAGGACTTCTACTGGCAGTCTAAAATTCTAAATATTCTTTTAACATCGTAACTGTTTTTTAATGTTGATCATCTGAAATCCAATTTTTGCAGTGAAAAATTCACAGAAATTTGTTTTTAGTCCTACGAATAACTTTATCGTTAAGGAACATTTGTTCTCCGAAAGCTACATTATAACATGGTCTTAAAAACTTAATTTAGGTACTTTTTCGGTTGCAAGCATTAAACATTCTTGTTGAATTGTTGTCGGTTTTCCAAACCCCTTCTTAAGTCGTGTTTGATATTTCTGTATTTCTACCTTACATAATAAGGATAATTTTTTTGTTTTTCAAGAAAAACCAAAACAAGAATGGTGATAATTTCAAGACTCTACATAGTAAACAAAATTAAACTAATAAGATAATTTCTATTAAGAAGATGTATTGATTCATGAGGAACACACAAGTAGTTCAAATATGTCCATTTAAAAAAGACCATAGCCCGCATTTTCACTATATTTCCGATTTCTTCTTATCTTCCATTTTTATTTCTGTCCTAGACCCATTCCGCGTCGACGCCACGATATTTTGTGAGCACATTTACAGTGTATCGTTTTAAGAAGTTAATGTAAATTGTTAATATGCAACATGCTAAAATTTATATCAATGCATTCAGAATCTAAAGCAGTAAATTTTACTTTTCTCGAGCAAAATGCCTTAAAATCCCATTCACGTTTGAGACTCAAGTAACCCCTCCCCATGGTCAGATCTTACTGACATTTGCCATGTGACCTTTTGGTTAGTTAATGATCAATTTTAGCTTGAAGCTGTTTAAGTAAAATAGCCATAACTTCTACTTTTTTTAAAACGATTTTGATGTATAACGACTTGAAATAGTTGCTTCGTATCGTCATTCATGGTCCAAAGAAAATCAGATTTTTCAAATGCTACCATCGTGTCTAAAACGTGTTCAGATATTCAATAGTTATTTTAGTCACCTTCAATATACAAAAAAGAGATTTCAAATTAATGTTTTGCGGTCCGAAATATTTGAATAGAAGTACAAATACATTTTTTTTTATTTTTCCAAAATTGAATATTTGGAGCATAACTCAAAGACTGTTCTACTGATATTTTTTTTAATTTCATTTTCTGATTAAGCGCCCGATTTCACATTAGAAGTGATTTTCAGTTTACTTAGTTCAAAAATGCTGTAAACTAGTGTAATCAATATTTTTGAGGACCGCGTCTAGTTTTGATTTCTGTGGACAAAATTATTGAAGTTTTCTTTTCTTTATTTTCAACTAAGTTGTTAAATTGGTTATAATCTTAAATATCAATCACTTAATTACTTTCTTAGATGATGTCAGAAAAACTTGAATTCTTATTAATTCCGAGTTCTCTGAAACAAGAAAATCTTGACATGATCTGATTCCATGATTGAATAGAGGATAATCAACCTTTAGTTTTGATGTAGGTTTATAAGTTTTATCAAAGCTCGATTTTACCCAAATCTGTTTACTTTTGAACTAGGGGTGATATCCAAAATCTGACAGATGTTTTGAATTCACGACCCCAAAATCTTCCAAGTTTAAATGTTAATACATAGGCAGCATGAATGCTGCTCCCCTTCGTTCTATTCTGTATAAAGTAATAAGTAACAAAAAAAAACTAAATAATAGGTAATAGTGTTTAGAGCGACACAAAACACAATATACTGAACTGTCTCTTTAACAGAAAATATGATGTTTTAAAAGCGCGATACATGAAAAGCAGATATGTTTTCAACATTGTTTTAATAAACTTGGTTTTGAAACCTTCGAAAAAAATGGTGTTTCAAACGATTTTTGCTATTTTTCAATCAAATACCGTTTTTTCGGGCTTGAAATGATTAAATGATCTGCTAAAACGGCGAATTATTTATCATATCAAAATCGACTTAAAGTAGGTAGCCATTTCTGCGCCCTTTTAACTATTTAGTAAGAAATGCGACTCGCGGTAACGTTGTTAACGACTTAAGCTATCATTTATAGTGCGATTTTATGTTTGTTCGGCAAATGTCAACCTATAATTCTTAGATTTGAAACGTTTAAAAAAACGAATGTCTTTTTGTTAAAAGGTAATGCTTCAAAAAATTAGTTTCAATGAAGTGGTTAGGCTGCACGATTTATTTTCACAAAAGTGGAGGGGGTAGTAATTTAGCTGCGACCGCTAAACGTAGAATTACGCAATTTTTTTTTGTCAATATATAGAATAATAGAACTTATGGTGTATTTTCGTAATGATCAACATATGACAGTGTCAAAATGGCAATAAATGACTTACAGATTTGAAAATACATACACCGTCCTAGCCGATTTAGGCTTAACAGACTGAATAAATGACGTGGACAACTTAAGATTAACAATGAACACCCAGTACCGTGATGGGAATCGAACCCATGCCATCAGTGGATCAGCGATTACCGTCTTACCACGCTAACCACTCGACCACCGAGACGTAGATTTCAACAATATAATAGAATTTAACTTATCGCTAGAAATAATCTTAGCAAGCATTATGTTCATGTGACAAAATCCGATCATGCAACATAATCCGACCATGTGACATAATTCAACCATGCAATATAATCGACCATCTGACATAATCCGACCATGCAACATAATTGACCATGTGACACAATCTGACTTTTCAACATAATAGACTATGTTACAAAATCCGATCATGCAATTTAATCGAAGATGTGACATAATCCTGTCATGAAACATTATCGGATCGTGTGACATAATCCAATCATGCAATATAAATCGACCATGTGACATAATCAGGCTTCATTTTGCTCATCTTGACCAAAAGTAGACAGTGAACTTTTTCGCTCCGAATAATTGTGGGTCTATTTTGTTTGAGCCTTTCATCCTCTGCTACTGAGAGAGCGGGGAGATTTTTTTTCTCTAACAAATGATCCCCCTTCTACTGACAGAGCACTGTTGGTGTGTGACTTTGATAACACTTAATCAGTGGTACGTGTGATCAATAAAATTAATTGCGAGAGAATCGCAGAAGCCTGGACATAATCCAACTATGCAACATTATCGACCATGTGACATAGTCGGATCACGCAACATAATCCGACCATGCAACGTTATCGGACCATGGGAAATAATCAGACCATGCAACGTAACCGGACCATGTGACATAATCCGACCATCTAACATAATCGACCATGTGAAATTATCCGATCATGCAACATAATTGACCATGTGACATAATCAGATCATGCAACATAATCAAACCATGTAACATAACCCGACTATGCAACATAATCTACCATGTGACATAATCCGACTATGCAACATAATCGGACCATGTTACATGATCTGATCATGCAACATAATCGATCATGTGACATAATCCGACCATGCAACATAATCGGTCCTTGTGACATAATCCAACCATGCAACATAATCGACCATATGACAAAATCCAACCATGCCACAATCGGACCATGTGACAAAATCCGACCATGCAGCATAATCGGATCATGTGAAATAATCCGACCATGCAACTTTATCGGATCATGTGACATAATCCGATTATGCAACATGATTCGACTATGTGACATAATCTGACAACGCCACATGTGATGACCTGTAGAATCCCTGCTACTGAAGTCCTGCGCCACTGGACGCCTCTGCCGCTGGCTGTCTACGCTGCTGACCGTGTACGCTGCTGGCCGTCATCGCTGCTCACTGGCTCACAGTTGCCACTGAACTACACATTGATATCTGCGTCGGATTACCACTGGTGGGGTCCACGATCAGATCGAAGCGCAGCAAAACGCCTGTTCAAATCAACCGCAAACAGAGAAAGAAACCAACTCTACTGACGGGCCCTTTGTTTCATACCTTTCGTAGATAGGGAGAAACAAAACCTATCAAAGCAGGCGTTGGTGATGACGTCATAATCCTTTAGATGTGATGTCTGTTAATGAGGCGTTATTCGTGACGCGAGATTCGTTCGCAAATTTCAATTTGACCCTCTTGGTGTTGCCGAAAGACGTAATTCTACGTCAAAAAGTTATTCTGTCCATTAATACAAATTCTCATAAAAACTTCGATTTTTTTTTTGCTAAAGTCAATGTTGATATTGAAATGTGGGTCCAAGTGAAACCCAATACCGTAAGATACCACATAAGTGTCTATCTGAAAACTACTCAACATTCGTCAGAATAAAATATTCTAGATTCCATATTCAGATCCGAAACTATTCAAGTGCTTATGCCAATATTCAACACTCAAAATGTAATTCCTCATAAGACTTTCAGAGCCAAAGGGGTATGAGTGACAAAATGGTCGATTTTGAGTAAATGACGCCAAACGATTTTTTATATTTCAAGATATGTTTGGTGATTTTTTGGTATTTTTAAATTTTTTTTGTATACTTTTACATTTGAAAGAAAAATACAAATTCTCGAAAAATATATGGGAAATGGTCGAATAGAACAATTTGAAAGCATGTTTTCTCGAATTAAGCTTTTATGCACTTATACCCCTTTGGCTCCAAGGGCCTCAAATATCAGTTCGTTTAAAAACAATTGAGAAAGTAATCAAGGATTAATCTGAACAAATGGTAAAAATTTCGTTTCTTATCTCAGACAACTTCAAAGACACTCTTGGGAATAAAACATGAACCGCTCAAGTCCGACCCAGCTGTCAATATATTTCATTAATCTTTGAAATCTACACACGCCATACGATTTTGACGTTATTTGCGAGTGCATAATGCTTGCATTTCTTTTCGTTTTTTTTTTTTCACCCCTCCGAAGATGATGCCCACTCATGCCAATAAAAATAAAAATGCAGCCGGTGGTGATCATGGGAAACAAATGCGATCGCCGCGTGATGCGCATATTTCATGGTCCAGATCAGCAGGAATTTTGAGAGATTTATCATATCCTGCAGCAGAATGGAACTTTTTTTTCATTTTATTTTCTGTTAAAGTGGGTTCTTGGATTTTATTGGTCACCACCCACAAATTTTATGGTCTTTTTTATAATTGATCAATTTTGAAATTTTTTTCCATAAGTGTTTTTAATGCTTTTAGAAAACGAAAGTTTTCTCTAAAATCATGTTCATAAAATTCGTTACAGCCCTCGTAAGTGCAACACTGATGCATCAGATAAATCACAACCTGATATCACTGGTCTCTTCCTAAACTTGAGGAGACGACGCGGGACGTTCAGAAAATAGTGATAAATTCGCGGCTAGCTTATAGAGGAGAGTCCATTCCATGCTTGGCTATCTAAACACAACCATTACGTTCCCCCCGTACACTTATATTTATCTCTTGTTTTTTTTCACTTTTTCCTTCCACAGCCACACCAAACCCGAATGAGTTGAAGGAACTGGACAGTAACAAATGGGTGACATTTGTCAGAGTCTCAAGGCGATGGGCAGCAATTCCTAGCTTTCTGACACCAACGATGAGTACAGTTTCCGTTCCGGGGGATATATTAATGATTTTTGTGGGTATTAGAAAATGAAAGAGATAGTTTCGATCGACGAAACACCTAGCAGTGAATATTGATCAACAAAAAAAATTGAATCGCAACAGAAAAAATTTGCAGTTTCTCATACAGTTTTAATCCTAACCAACCGTTTAATTTCTTTTAAGTACCCAAAAACACCCCCATCGTGTTGCCATATTCAGAAATAATAGCCCGATTTTTATGACATGTCCCACTAAATAACGTCAATCAATTACCAGGCGAACAACTGACTTTTGCAACGAGGCACAAAAAAGGCACCCGTATGCAGTTTATGTGACTCGCAAAGGACCTCAATTGGGAGGAAAAAAAAGATCTGAAATGCAAAAGAAAGAAACCCACAACAATTTCATAATTTGCCACCGGTTCGGAGCCCGGGACCCGAAAAAAGATTAAATGTATTACAATGATTAAATCGCACTAGGTGGTGTTTATTCGGACTCGCCTGTTTTATTATCGCGATATATTTTTTTCCTTGTTCCTCCGAGGAATGATGAAAAAAGAAAACTTTTACCTCACAAAATTTGTGGCTCACTTGACTTTTTGCTGCATAATTTCGATGAATTATGCTCGAAACTTGGAGTCAAGCGGAAATGGCACAGCATCTGCCATCGATAAATTGACTATTCGCTGAACAGTAAAATAAAAAATTTTACTGTTGGTTTTCGATCCAGTCAGAGCCAGTATGATAGTAGCACGAAGTAATGACTCAGGCATGCAATTTGAAATTTCTGGAGGATAATTCTGGAGAGTTATCCTTAGCTGAAGTCATTTTATACTTGGGCGTTGAGACCCTTGAAAATCGATTTAGTAACTTCCTTCTTATGTTTGGGGCAGAGATTTTCAAGTCGAAAAAGCCAAACGTACGATTTAAATTTTTTCAAAGTTAGGAACCGCCACATTATTTTGTCTAGACTGCAAAAAATTAAAGAACATCAAATCACAGACACATTTACAAGCAAAACGGATTGAAAAAGTTTTGTGTAAACCTTCATTTCAAGATTTTTTTTTTTCTCTATAAGATCCTTTTAAAAAGTTGGAAATGGTGGATACAAACCTAATAAAATGTAAAAAAAACCATTTTTCCATTTTCCATTAATTTTTAGCATACATTCTCATATATTAATTGTTGCAAAAAAGTACACTGAAAGAAAGTAGTGTTTACTTTCATTTGGAGGTTTAAGCGAGTCAAAAACCATATGGCCAACGGCCACAAAGTTTTTAAATACCTAGCTATTCATATTTCCTTCTTCCCGTTTCTCCTCTGGAAGAAGAAGAGGTCTTGAATCTTAAAAAAAACCCTTTCATGCAAAATATGGTTTCTATAACTTGAAAAGTTTTAAAAACTATGCGATCTTTGAAATCCCAATCCAGGCTTTGCACTGTATGGAATCTCTCCTTTAAAAAATATAAACAATTTTTGAACCGTAAAACGGGGTAACATTGATCACCGGGGTAGCATTGATCAACATGAAATTTTTCCACATAATCATTAATAAGTAAGTCTAAAGTTAAAATACCTTAAAACTTTTTTCTACGTTTAAAAACCTACATATTAAGTTTCAAATTGGGAAAACTTGGTTTGTTTTTTTTTTTAAAGTTTTATAGACGCATTTAACCTATTGAGCTAGGTCTTTCGCGTCTCTGTTTTATTTATCACAATATACAAAAAATAATACATTATTCATATTCCTAATCCTTCCTAGCCTATTACAGTTTTATATCAGTTTAAACATATCGATATCCTTAAGAAATTTAATCACTTTGTCTTCTTGTTGTTACTTATTTTTCAATATTAACTGAATAGAATTACCAAGTTTCAACAATCACATTTTTGGAAGTAACATGGTGCACTCCAAAAAGATATGGTCAACAGTAAGAGAGATTTTACAGTTAGAACAGATAGGAGGAGACGAATAAGGAGTAAGAAGATAGTCATGAGTAAGTCGGCAGTGGCCGATTCTAATCCTGGTCAAAACCTTTTGTTCGTAAGGGTTTTTCCGATCAAATCCTGGGAAAACGTTAGCTTTAATTTTGTGTAGTTTTAAGGCAGGGTTTGTAGAGCTCCATTCATCTTGCCAAGCTTGCCATATTTTTGTGTTAATAAATAATTTTGCATCAGAACCTGTAATATCTTTTTTGTAAACTCTCTTGGATCTACCCTCATTAGCAAGTTGGTCGGCCCTCTCGTTTCCAATAATGCCGGCATGTCCTGGTATCCATACCAAGGTAATCTTTTTACTCTTCATAAGCAGCTCGCAGGATTGAATCCAAGAATTACGAGATTTGCCTGCTTCAATTGCTTTCAAGCAGCTTGCACTATCTGAAAAGATAGCGCACTTTTTGTTTTTGGGAGAATTTTTGATTGCGGTTAAGATTGCCATGGTCTCAGCACAGAATACAAAACAAGTATCCTGTAATCTTTCACTGGTCGAGCTTATTTCTGAAAATATTCCGAAACCTGTTGAACCATTTGCTTTTGAGCCGTCTGTAAAAATTTTTACGAAGTCTGAATATTTTTTATTGATTTCTTCATGATATACCGATAAAACTTTATGAGAGCTATCGCCTGCACGAATTTGCCGGGCAATTGACCAATCTACACACGGTTTTATGTAGTCCCATCTATGTGGGCCCCATCTAATAAGAGGTGTAATTTTTGGAAAGTCACATGACGTTATCGTTTCAAAACATGTGGTTGCCCTTTTAATCAAGACAAGATCTTTCAATGTGCGTCCCATTTCAATCATTCTTATTGCAGTTCTGGCTTCAGTTAATGCTACCAAATAACCGAAAGGAAGTTGACCAGCTTCACAAAGCATGGCTTTAGTAGGGCTTGTGCAAAAGGCGCCAGAGGCTAAACGCATAGCTATGTTGTACACAGGTTCTAATACTGGAAGGACATGTTCTTTTTTTCTACCAGCTACACAAATACCGTAAAACAATCGGGGAACAATAATGCATTTTACAATTCTTGTGAGCGTTTCTCTCGATCCTCTTACTTTAGATCCGATCATTTTTAACCCTCATCCGCATTAGGGTGTCATTTTGACACCATTGCAAGTTTGAAGGCTTGTAACTTTTTTCAGAAGCTTCAAAATACAAAAATTTCTTCGGGGACCCTAAATGAATTCAAAAGTTCTTCAATATTGCATCTTTACTTTTTTTATGGACGAACCCGGGAAGCCTGGACAAAAAAACTCCCTTTTCCGACTTTTGGTGTCATTTTGACACCACAAAAGTAAAATCTATTTAAGTCGTTTGAATTATTATGAACTTCAAATAAAACTTATATCAATAGAAACCTTGTAATGTCAGTAAAATATGTTTAGAACATTATATATAGCTAAAGTTACTAGTTTTCTCGTTATTCAGCATGAAAGAAAAAAAAATCTGAAAAAACATGCCTCACGAAAACTGCTGTAGTTCATATGTTACATGTCCAAAAAAATATTTGCCTTATGCATATGAAAGCTGAAGTTAATGCCTACATCATGAAGACAAGAAATATTTTTTTAAATTTTTTTTAATGAAATGGTCACAAAAAGTTCAAAAAAGTGGTCTAAAACCTCTACTTTTCATTCGATTGCTAGTAAATACTGTTTGAGCGATAGTAGAGTTTTGAAAAATATATGACTACAAAATGTATGAAAATTCTAACATTTTGCTGTCTTTAGATTTTTGATGCAACAAAAATTGAATTTACTGGAATTTTTCAAAGTTCACTACTTTTCGCGATTTTTTTACAAATTGAAATTTCATCTCTTTTTGTGGTTCACCGTCAGGTTGTACGCGGATTATCAGTGCTTTTCATTGTTTGGACCAACCAAGAGTATATTCATTGGAAAGCACATTTAATCTTCATTCTAGTGAGGTGCTGCAATTCACGCTAATCATTCCTGAATTTCTAGAACTACAAGCACCTCGTCCAGCAAAACGTGTTTGTTTGCTCTCCGAGTAGGTACGGTGGGTGGTGATTCGGGCAGAGAGCGAAGCCGACAAACGAAATAATGATGCGTGTCGTACATTTCTTGGTTGAAAATATTCTATTGAGAGTAGTTTGCATTTGCTAGTCACGACACGCATCATTATTTCGTCTTTCGGCTTCGCTCTCTGCCCGAATCACCACCCACCGTACCTACTCGGAGAGCAAACAAACACGTTTTGCTGGACGAGGTGCTTGTAGTTCTAGAAATTCAGGAATGATTTTACGTTTATAATTTTCATATTTTTGTGAAATCTCACAGCGTGATTTGTTGCACCTCACTAGAATGAAGATTAAATATGCTTTCCAATGAATATACTCTTGGTTGGTCCAAACAAAGTAAAAGCACTGATAATCCGGGTACAACCTGACGGTGAACCACAAAAAGAGATGAAATTTCAATTTGTAAAAAAATCGCGAAAAGTAGTGAACTTTGAAAAATTCCAGTAAATTCAATTTTTGTTGCATCAAAAATCTAAAGACAGCAAAATATTAGAATTTTCATACATTTTGTAGTCATATTTTTTTCAAAACTCTACCATCGCTCAAACAGTATTTACTAGCAATCGAATGAAAAGTAGGGTTTTTAGACCACTTTTTTGAACTTTTTGTGACCATTTCATTAAAAAAAATTTAAAAAAATATTTCTTGTCTTCATGATGTAGGCATTAACTTCAGCTTTCATATGCATAAGGCAAATATTTTTTTGAACGTGTAACATATGAACTACAGCAGTTTTCGTGAGGCATGTTTTTTCGGATTTTTTTTCTTTCATGTTGAATAACGAGAAAACTAGTAACTTTAGCTATATATAATGTTCTAAACATATTTTACTGACATTACAAGGTTTCTTTTGATGTAAGTTTTGTTTAAATCGGTCTAACACGCCAAAAGTTATAACGATTTGAGCTTGTGGTGTCAAATTGACACCACAAGTGCTGATTAGGGTAATGAAATCTAATGCGGATGAGGGTTAAAACATTTATCATAGCAGACGCCGATTCTTTTCTTTCCTTGGCATGCTTCATAAAATTCATTTTTGAATCAAAAGTAACACCCAAGACTTTAAGCGTTTTCACTGTTGGAACTGTAAGATCACTCACAGTTATCTCAGGAACATGTCCTCGATGACGACGATTCTGACAAGTGTGCAAAAGTTGGCATTTTTCTATCGCAACACGGAAACCAACAGATGTTAGCCAATGGATCGCTTTTTCAGCGGCTTTCTGAATTTTTGCTCTGAGTGTTTTTCTCTGTTTTCCATAAGCTACCAACAGAATATCATCAGCGTAAGTGATAATTTGGACATTTGTAGGGATAACTTCGAAAATAGGATTCATACCTACAAGGAAAAGTGTTACGGAAAGTACTGATCCTTGTGGAATCCCTTGAGCAGCAGTTCGCAAAGACGAATAAGTTGATCCGATTCTTACTTTAAAAGTTCGGTTGACTAAAAAGTTTTTTATGAAATTAAGTACTTTTCCAGAAAAAATCATTTTTATTAGTGTAGAGATGACTGCGTCTCTATTCAAAGTATCATATGCTTTAGAAATATCCATTGACAGCATTTCGATGTGTTGATTATCTCTCAATGGCTTATCAAAAAATTCTTCTAGTTCAGCGAAATAAACATCGGTGCTTAGTCCTGTTCTAAATGCATACTGCCGAGGATCTAGAAGTTTTTTGTCTTCTAATTCACAAATTAAACGTCTGTTAACTATTCTTTCCAAAACTTTTCCTATGCAACTTATCAATGAAATTGGACGATAATCTTCTGGGTTGCCACTTTTTTATTTTTTTATGAATGGGTACAATTATAGACTCTTTCCAGCAATCAGGAATTTTTCCTGATTTCCACACTGTATTGTAAGTATTAAGTAAGCATAATTTACCAGATAAAGGTAGGTTTTTCATGAGGGGATACCCTACATCATCACATCCAGTGCTTTTACTGGAGCACTTACTTAGAGCCCAGTCTAATTCGTTGAGTGTGAGATCTAGATTTATATTTAGATTTTTATCAGGTTCAGGGTTTTGTGGTAAATCGTTTGTGACAGAAAAAATGTTAGAAGAGGTACTAATTTTCTCAAAATGGTCGGCAAGGGTTTCAGCAACTATAACCGGGTCAGTTGTGAGAGTATTCCCGTTTTTAATAAAGTGTTGTGGACTTCTATAACGACCCTGGAGCGCAGCAATTCTTTTCCAAATAGCGGACGAATTGGTGCTTGGATTCAAACCCTCAACAAAATCAACCCAACTACGGTGTTTAGCTTCTTTTACAATTTTCCTCGTTTTGTTACGATTTTCCCGGAATATGACTAAGGCTTTTTGGAAATCAGAGTGATTAGGGCTAAGTTTACGAAGAGATCTAAGGGCTTTACGACGGGATTTTACTGCAAATGCAACTTCACTATTCCACCACGGAACACGTTTTTTGCCCAATAGACCACTTGATTTAGGGATACAAGAGAATGCGGCTTGACCAATCAGGTTTAAAAACATTTCAGGGGAATATAATTCATTAACATCAAGAGAGCAATTTAGGGAGTCTTGGTATTTAACCCAATCACCTTTATCGAATAACCATTTAGGGATACATTTAAAAGGAGAACAATTTTGAATGGGGAGTAAAAGTATAGGGAAATGATCACTGCCACACAAATCATTAACCACACACCATTTTGTGTTACTGAGTGTCGAAGACGACAATGTTAAGTCAACAGATGATTCACTACCATTGGCCAAACTAAAAAAAGTCATTGAATCATCGTTTAATATACTGAGGTTAAATTCATCAATTACACTTATCAGTATTTTCCCGCGAAGATCGGTAGAAATTCCACCCCAGATTTCAGAATGAGCGTTCATGTCACCCATTATGATGAAAGGTTTCGGAAGTTGTTTTATCAACTCTTGCAAGTCAATTTTAAGAGTACTATTATCACGAGACGGAGGAATGTAAATTGATACAAAAGAATGATCACTAGGTAAACTTATTTTCAATGCAATAGCTTGCAAGGTAGTGGTAAGGGGAACATTGACACAAGGAAAACCCCGCTTAGCAGCGATTGCTACTCCAACCCATCCTGTTAGTTGCGAGGGAGGTTTACAGGACAAATCATATTTAGGATCAAATGTACGACAATTCGGTTGACACAATGTTTCTTGAAGGCAGATTATATTTGGATTATATCGATTTACAAGGATTTGTAACTCTGACAGACGAGCTCTATAACCTCTGAGGTTCCACTGTAAGGCTATTGCGTTAGTTGATTCTTTGGAAATGTTATTGTTATTAATTGTACGTGTAATAGTGTTATTAGAACAAATATCCATTAAAAGAAAAGGAAAAAAGAACACGGAACCGTTAGAATTACTAAACGTGGTCAAAGGGAAATTTTAAACCAGTATTCAAATACAGAGAATAAATGAATGACCATGCTACTCCATCATACGATTGCTAGAAACATTGGACTTAACACTTTTCATGTTAACTTCTTGATAAACTTGTTTTTTCGAAGGGGGTGAACTGCAGTTGTAACGATTGTTTTGTTCTTTTTCGGGACTTTTTAGTCGTTTGTTACCTTTGTCATCTTTCGAGAGGGTAATGTAGGGAACACGTTCGTCCGGTGGCAATTCCTGGAGTTCGGTGGTTGGTTCCGGGAAGGTGGTGAGGGTGGGTTCTCGATCTTTCTTCAGGGCGGCGACTTCGTTGATAAGCTTTTCAAGTAGAGCTCTCAAGTTGAATATTTCTTTCTCCTTTTCTGCAAGCTTTTCGGTGAGTTCCAGAACTGCTGGGGTTCTCAGCAGATTCATACGCGACTGTGCAACATTCATTTCCTGGTTACGTGAGAGTTGGTATTTTCGTCTGGCTTCCTCGTATGAGACGTCATTGTCAACTTTTATTTTGACAATCTCCATCTCTTCTTTTTTCCGATGGCAATCTCTGGATCTAGAGCTATGGGCACCATTGCAATTCGTACAATGGGGCTCAGCTCGACAAGGATCGTCAGTTGTTTCGTGTTCCTTGGAGCATTCAGGGCATGCCGGAGAATTTTTGCAAAAAATTTTCGCATGACCAAATTGCCAGCACAGAGCACACTGGAGTGGGCTTGGATAATATGGACGGGTTTTGATTCTCAAAAATCCAAATGAGACTGTTTCTGGTACCGTGGTTCCTTGTATGGTTGGCAAAATTGTAGAGGTTGGTAGAAGCTTTGATTTGTTTTTCGGATCCTTTTTGTAAAATCGTTTAGCTTCAATAACTCGTTGCGTTCTTAAACCTTCCAATAACTCGTCGTCACTGATGTGGAGACTATATTGACAGCTTATTATGCACTTTCGGATATTGAGTGTGTTATGATAACAGATCGTAACACCTGATCCATCAATCAAAGTTTTCAATTGTAGTAATTTTTCAACCTGACTACGTTGACGCACTTTCAGCACATATCTAGAGCCTTTAGCCTCGGGACGAGCATCTTCTATTTTCCCTACTGCTTGCTCGATCGACTTCTTGATGATAAACGGATTATCAGGCAATCTCTCGCTCTCTTTCGCAGCTTTCAACATGAGAACCGACAGCTCTCCGTTGATCGGGTCCATCCATTCTGGCAATTTACGTCCAGCAAAACTGCTATCAACGGTTTGTGAAACATTGGCAGAGGTGTTCCAAGCAGTTCGCAAACTGTTTTCCGGGTCAGAAGTAGAAGAACCTTCTCCTGCCCTGTGAGATTGGCCTGAGGCCATCTCACAATCGTGGTTGACTGAAGCCAACCACTAGCCTTTACCCTTTTCCAACACTCAACAGCGAAGGCTTAAGGTACCACTGTTAAGGAACCACTTCCGAACAAAGCGATACCGGTCACTCACTCGTCACACACTGGTTAGGTATAATCACGTTTCGTTTTTAACCACGTGGATTTAAAAGTTTTATTTGGAAAACAAATTGTTTTTCACTTTAATTTTCCTTTATGATACACACTTTAGTTCTTCTTGCGATATAAAAACACTTCAACTTCACAGCCGTATCGCGTTCGCTCAACAATATCCAAAATTGATTTCCGATTTATTCAAGACAAATGGTAGCTCATAAAACTCAACTGTACTCGTTGGTTGCTGAGAGCGAACTGTTGGTTTGTTTTTGAAAATTTGAAATGTATGTAATTTAATATTATTTCAAAATTTTGAAATATCTATTTTTCGAAGGCTCGCAAACAAACACTCTTTCTGATGAAATCAAAGCATTCAGAAGAAAACAGGTTGATTTATGTGACTGTTCAACTTTTTTCCTTAATTAATTTATATTTTTGGTGTAGTTTTTGTTGTATTTTGAAGTCAAGTTTTTGATGTTTTCCAAGAGCATGCCGGTCTAGCACAAAAATCTAGAAACCCTATCAAATGGAAAAGTTTGAAGGAAAAAATAAAGGGGAATAGGGCGCGGGCCTAGAGAATTGAATGAAGGTAAATTTTTCATTTTTTTTTGTAGTTAAAATGTTATAAGTAATGTTAATAAATTCAGCCCCTTAATTTATGCAGCATCATTGACCATCTTTCGATTTTAATTATTGTTCGGCTTTAACACAAGAAATGCCTTAGTTTATCAATTACTAACATTTGTAAATAACATGAAGGTGTTTTGTATCCTTGATGATCAAGAAAACTCGTTAAAACCGTCAAAATATAGACTGATCAATGTTACCCCGAAGCATCAAATTCTAAACAAACACGAAATCGATTTTTAAATCTAATTTAAAGAAGTCTAATAAATTTCTGCAACCATGTTATACATTCGCAGGAGTCCAAAACTGGTTTTAAAAATATGAAAAATGCCACATTCCCCTTAAAAGAAAAAATAATCGAGAAATACTGAAAAAAGTGATCAATCTTACCCCGTTTTACGGTACCCAAATACGTTGGATAAGTTATCATGTTATACAAAACTGTGGGGAACTCCTTTTCTCATCTCTCATTCCCCACTGGATGAAGAAAGGGTTTTTTTTTTCAATAACCATAGATTCATTTCTTCTACCCTTCTACACTCCCCTGTAAAATTTGGTTAATTTTTATTATTTTTTTTTTAAACTAACACAAACATATAAGATCTCAGTAAAACTTCATGTTTCTTTGAAGAGATCTAAATTCTACTAAAGACTAAAGCGTACATCTTTCAAGGATATAATGGCTAGCATCTTACTAATGCTAACACCACCAGTCCACAGAAAGAGTACTATGTATGCTGTGACCGAAAATCGATCTCATGACCTCTGGCTTAGAAGACTTAAACGCTATCCTCTAGGCCACGGTCGGTAGTAATTAGCTCTTAAATTAATCGATACACACGTGTGGCATTCCTATTCCGTGAGGGGAACCAAATCATATTTGAAATATTTCTTGTTCTTAAATACTCTACCCAATTTGTTACCAGCACTCGAGTTATTTAAAAATGTATGGGAGCTCCTCTTCCTCCTACCTAGCGAATCAGTGAGAGGGGGGAGAAGCCTTAAACAATCATAAAATAAAAATCTACTCAAATACCCGCTGCTGTTTTATTTGAATAATAAGTTCTCGAGTCATCCAAAAATATTGTATGAAAACCTTCCTCCTCCTTCCCCTCTTCGCGTTGAAAAGAGGAAGGTGTCTCGAAACACAAAAAAAAACATATCTCGTACTCAAATATACTTCCATGGTGAATTTGATTTTTTTTTGTTTGATTAGTTCTTGAGCAATGCATGAAAGGGAGACCCCCTCTCTCTTTTCTTATCCCTCCAATGGAAGGACAGGTGGGTCTCAAACATCGTAGAAACTTGACTCGTAGCCTTATAACTTCCTATGTGAAATTTAGATTCATTTGATTGATTAGTTATCGAATAATGCATCAAATTGTATAGAAGATCCCCTTTCACAAATAATCATAGAAACCTCTCTCGTGCTCAAATATCCACCCATGTCAATTTTGGTTTCGTATTCTTGATTATTCTCGAGTTTTGTAAAAAAAAAATGTATGGGAGGCCCTCCCTCTTTCCTATCTCCGCACTGGAAAGAGGGGGAGTCTCAAAACATCTTTAAATTATGCTTCCTAAATACCTATATACCCTCGCATCCCAAATTTGGTTCCGTTTGCTTGATAATTTCTCGAATTATGCCAAAAAAATTATGGAAGCCCCCTAACCCGCTATCTATTTCCTCGTTGGAAGGAGGGAGGGACACCAAACCATTTAAGGAACTTTTTTTTGTAATCAAATACACTCCCATTTCTAATTTAGTTCCATTTGCATGATCGGTTCTCGAGTTGTTCAAACATGTTTCATTTGTTTAAGCGGTCCCCTCCTCCCTTCCAGAGAGTGTTGATCATCCGCCACCTGTAAAAATAGTTTCGATAAGTACCTTTTATGGAATATCTACCCGTCCAATACTCACCCTTGACTTAATGTCTTGTTTCTAGAATTTAGAGGAAAAAGAAAAATAAAAATTAATTATATTAATTTATCCAAAAATCCTAGTGTATCACCTTGCTTCAGCGTACGAAAAAAAACAGACTCCAATTTGACAACTCGATTGCTGATTTTCCAGCAAACTAGATAAATTGCTGGAAAATCCAGCACTTTAAAAACTGATTGCTGATTTTTCAGCAAAAATGACAACAACACAAACGAATGCTGAAAAATTCAGCAATTTGATAACTGATTGCTAGTTTCCAGCAAAAATTTGAATTGCTGAACGCTTCCAGCAATTTTTTATTTGCTGGAAATCGAGGAACAAATTTACTGTGTAGGAAAGAAAATTTTATCCAAATTCACATGTCAGCTGTTGACATAAAAAAGAGTCAAAAATGCTTCTTTTTAAATCAATTGATTTTTACTCAATAAAATAGTAAATCATTGAATATGGTCCGTGGTGGTGCTTTTTGTTCTCAATTCAGCACTGGTTTGAACAAGATTTTTATCGAAATATTTAAGACAATTTTTGAACATGCCAGAAACAAATCCTTGATAAATTCCTGCTGTTTTCAACTACTCGTGAGTGATCAAGTAGCTCACACAAGTTTTTAGCAGGAATAACCACTAAGAGACCTTGGAAAAGATCTGGAACAATCGCTCAAACAAATTTTGAGGATTCTGATTTCATATTGACCACTTCATAATGGTTAAGTGGGTTGAAAATGATCAATTTACAGGCTAAATTAGCAATTTTCTAAAATAACATAAAATTAAGCATGTTATTTCGATTTCTTTAAATGTACCTATCAATTTATAATAAAATCCAATTATCGTTATGACTACCTGAGAATAATTTATTATTGATGCATTTGCATGTTTACCAAAAAAGCGTTTCGACAGTTACTCCAAACGAAAGAAATAAATACTTAATCTATGAAACATTATTATTCCAGACGTATTCTTTTCCATGAAGAATTCTATAAGTATTTTTAAAATGCGCTGAATAGAGTAAGTAGATTTATCCAACACTATAAAGGTTGATATTAATCATATCCTACTGGTGCAACAGCCCTGAAAACAGCTTAAAAAAGCCCGGATTTTGCCTGGATTTATTCACTTTATTTGACAAATTAAACAAAAAAAATTGTACTGTAATTTTTTTTTTTTCATGAGTACAAAATGAAATACGCTTTTGGATTTTTGGATGAATCTTGATGTCAGTTTTTGCGCGATAAAATAGTGCTTTTATAAGTATTTCTGTATCCATGTTAAAGAAGCGCGCGCTAACCGCATATGTAAGTGTAAGACCATTGTTCGTTTCCAATGTTTCATCATAAATTGGGCTATACAACGGTATTTTTTTTTTGCAATTTATTCGGTGATGCAGAAGGCACTTTTAGAAAAAAATTTAAGTTTATTCACAGTGTTTCGTGTGTTAGGTCATTACTAAAATTTTATAAAATATCCTGTTTGAAAAGCTGATAACATTTCAATGTGTTTTGATGTCCCATTTTATGATGATTTTATGAAGAATGGCAGAATTTCGAAATTTTTAAACTTGGTATTAGTTTATTCACAAAAAAATATTCTCACCTTAAATATTTAACTCAACAAGCAAAAATGTTAGAGATCTGAAAAAAATACATGTGTTATTGTGTTATAAAAATGAATCAAATTTTCAATTCTCAGGAATATCTGAGGCAAACCCGTCAGATATTAAAAAAAATCTCTGGTGTAAAAGTATTTTTCGGACAATCATCATTTTTTTTTAATTCAACAAGTAGAAACTTAAGACATATTTCTATCCCTAAATGTTTGCTCTTGTTTTAAAAACATTTTTGACAAAAAAAATGTAAGGAATAATATGAACAAAACTAAAAATTACTGCAATTGGTACTTTATACGTTACGACATATCAAATATATAAAAATGTATAAATTTCAAACGTTTTCATTGGAAACAAAGTTTGTTGCAACTTACCCGTTTTTCTTAGTTGCGTAAAAATCGCATTTTTTGAAAATTCAAAAATAACTGGGCGAACCAATAATTTTCCGGACAACGTCAATTTGATGTCCCATCAACCTAAAAACTTTTGATTATCTGTGGAAATAAGGTTTTTAGGAGCCATTGAAGTTGAAAAGTGTTGCATGACGCCCCGGTTGACGTTACCACAAACTCATTATTTCATACTTGCATGCATTTTTTTCGCTTCACAAAAAAAAAGTTGACTCTCTGTGTTATAACCAAAGTTTGATCCTTTGACCGTCGACATAATGGATTGAAACTTAATCAAAACTTACCTTTATCATACTCACCTATGAGAAATATCATTGTTTGATTCTAGCTCCTATTAATATTGTAAAAACCTCCTTAGAAGTATAATTTTCAAAAATCTCTTAAATTTTTCGAAAGTGATGTACTCCATGTTCTCCCCAAGAGAAGAACGCCCAAACATGACCGCTATTCAATGCGTGAAGGAACAGCTCAACCATTAATGGCTGGCCCCAATAAAATGGAACACAACATTAGCCGTGCAATGTAATAACCCATACGGTGCTGATTTTGATGACATAAAACCCCGCGTCTTTTTGCACTCAAATTGGCACACCGAGCCCCGGAGTTCATATTCAGGTACAAACGATTTCGTCGTGGGAGGTTAATCTGGACGACAATCTTTCATACGTATCCTATACGCGAACGAGCGAGCGACCGAGCGTGTAAATTACTTTTGGGTACTCACCCTGACTTGTGTGTTTTTTTATGGATTGATCCACTTACGTCCATCTGTGGTTACTTCTGGACCGACTGAGAGATAACCTTAATGAAGTTTCGTAATGCAAAAGTGGTTATTAAAGTCGCCCGGTGTTGAATCATGTCTTTTCACGATAAAATCCTGTATAACGCTCACCAAAATGAAACCGCTCCTATCATTCATCGGTCAGATTTCTTCACGCGCGTGCCTATGGAATGTTGTCACCTTTCGGGGCTAAGAATAAACGAACTAATCTATTGCCAGACATTGGAGACGCGTTCAGCCATCTAATATATTTATTGATTTATGGGCCTTATTACACGAAATGTGACATAAATATCGAATCGAGTGGAGAAATTTATCGCCAGCCAAATGAAAGTAATTTGCATAAATTTGTAGGTAATGTAGACATTTCCATTTTATTTAGCCGGAGGTTCGCTTGTTGGTCCATTCGGACTGCTAGGCCGTGGTTTGCTATGAGAATGCTGTCAATGGAAAACAACGACTTGGAGACCCATACTGGTTGTCGGTTCAGACCAGGTGTTGAGAATCGATGTCTACGTTTTCTAACCCCAATGGATTACAGCTAGGCTATTTCGATGTATGAACATAAGTTTGTTATCTTAGGTTAACTGGTCGTCGAGAACATTACCAAATGTTATGAAACATTTTGAAAAAAATGCTATATTTCTAACTTATTACATTCAATACAAATCAAAGTTGACGAAATTTTAAAGCTTGAACAGTTTTCAAAAAAATCTTCTTTCATTCATCAATGAAATACAAATAAGCATTTATTAATCGGAGAAGCACACCTACGAGGCACGACGGTGTATTCTCCGATCCGATTCCAGTAACTACTGAGGTGAGACAAGGATGTTTGTTGTCATCGCTTCTTTTTCTCATCGTTATGGATGTACTGTACACAAAACCGAGGATTACCGCGGAGCAGTGATGTCAACCTTCCAGATTTCCAGACTTTTGTCATTTCTTCCAGACATTTCAAGACTTTTGAGTTTCGACATAAATGTTCTGACAAAATAGTCAAAATCCAAAATTTTCGTTGCGAAATGTAATTGGAAGATGGTAGTAAAACAGGAAGTAAAGCATAAAACGTAGTACCGGCGACATCACCACAATAATCTCAGACATTGATAGTGTATAGCAGGGGTTTTCAGATCGTGCTCCGCGGAGCTTTTGAAAGTGCTCCGCGACGTATACAACGAAAATCATAAACCAACCTTGAAAAACTCTAATTTGTTTTATCGCTTAATTTTTATCGAAGCACTAGCTGACCCGGTGTGATTTAAACACCTTTCAAAATCAAATGATATTTTCAGTAATTATTCAAATTTTTATTGTTTTGTAGGTATTATTTTAAATCAAATTATGACGTCATTCATAAGCAACCGCTATAAAATGAGAGCTGCAGCAGGAGTTTCGAATTGCAACACAAAGATAACTTCAACTTCAACTTATTTTCTGAATCTTGATCTATAAATTTGTGTTTGAGATTTGATAATTTTAATCTGTTTCCTTAAGCTTCGCCCTGTAAAAGGAGGGTCCTAAATTATTTGTTCGCAAACAATCTAACTTATAAAATATGGTTGTTTTTGCTTGAAATGTTTTGGATTGATGCTTAAAAAACTGATAAGAGAGCCCCCCTCTGTCTTTCCCTTCACCCCTTGTTGTATGGAGATCGTGATTTTTAATAATCATACCCATTTTTTTCGTTCCCCAAAATCCTCTTATATCAAATATGATTCCGTTGATTGATAAGTGTTCAAGCTTTACGACAAAATTTATATGGAGCCCCTTCCTTTCATCCCCTCTCTACACTGTAAAGCGTAAGGGTCTATAACAATCGTTGAAACATATCTCGTAACCAAGTACCTTTCTATGTCATATTTGTTTCCATTTGTTGACTTCGTTAGCATAAATTGAGAACTTATGCTAAAAAAATTGTATTGGGCTTACCTCCCTCCTCCCATGTACCTACTCACTAAAAGGAGGATGGTGTGTCAAATAATCATAGATAAGGTTGCCAGAATTTTTTCCACTCCCATCCGGGCCTAGCAATTCCGGGCATTTTTTCAAAAAAACCTGGCAAAATCCGGGCATGGATTTCAATTTTCCAAATCCAAAAACCGGACAATAACCGGGCAAAATTTAGATGTTATTATATATAAAAGCAAAAAAAAAATGCAAAAAAAAATTAAATTAATATTTTATTAAGGGGGGGGTAGGGTCTAACGGGTATAAAAAAACACCATTTTCACGATTTTTTTCTAGAGCTATCGTTCAAACAAATGTATTCAAAATTTTTGCATTATACAAAGCATTGTTAAAAGAACATTAAGTAATTTTTTCGTAGAAAAATATTGAAAAATGAGCCGGTGACGGAGCATTTTCGAGGATGTCTTTTAGAAAACAGGATTTGCGGTGGACACTGTATCTCAGCACAGAATCATCTGAAATCAAAAAATAAGAGCAAAATATTTTTAATAGATGTTTTTCTGGACCCCAACGTTTTTATTTTACTTAAAAATAGTTTTATGAAATTTTTGTGGCTGTTTGAAGTAAAAACTACGATTTTTCACTTAAAAATCCGCCATTTTTCACCTCTAAAATCTCCCCAAAGTAAAAAAATCAAAAAAGAAAAACGTTGGGGTCTGGTATTTTATATGTAGAATATATGTTCCAAATTTGAAAAGAATCGGATAAGTGGTTTTTAAATGACGATGTCCACGGACTTCAAAAATATGCTTTCGAGAAAAACGCGTTTGAAGTTTCTGCTCTTGCTTTCTTGCAGTATTAGATAGGAGGAGATAAAGGCCTATAACTTCTACAGTTTTGCTTCAATTGACTTGAAAATTTGACACAACATTCTTGAAATGTTTTACAATAAGAAAATAAAAAAATAAAAAAATCGATTTTTTGAAAGTGTTAGACCCTACCCCCCCTTAATGTAATTGCAGACTTCCAAAAACTTTTTGGAACACTTAAATATTTAAAGGTTTATGAAAGTAAATCAGCGAAATTATTTGAAACAACCGTTGAAAATGTCCGTACCGCTAATCAATTTTGCTGAAACTTACTCAAAAACATTGATTTTTTTTGGTTTCTTTTTGAAAATTGTGAAAAAATCCGGGCAATATCCGGACTTTTTTCATGATATCCGGGCAACCGGGTCGGACCGGACTTTCTCGAAATTTTGCATAAAATATCCGGGCAAACCCGGATAAAACCGGGCAATCTGGCAAGCTTAATCATAGAATCATACCAAAATGATTTTCCATGTTAAGTTTTGTCCATTTCTCTGGTTTTGTAAAAAAAAACTTTTCTCTTTCCTTCCTATATTCCCAATTCTATAATCCT
This sequence comes from Uranotaenia lowii, assembly GCF_029784155.1. NCBI lineage: Eukaryota > Metazoa > Arthropoda > Insecta > Diptera > Culicidae > Uranotaenia > Uranotaenia lowii. The sequence goes on from NC_073692.1 coordinate 109,761,427, forward strand.
ACTGCAAGAAAGGATTTTTTTCACATAGAAAAATGTCTCCTATTGAAATACCATCCCATGCCAAATTTGGTTTTATTTGCGTAGTAAAATCATTGGTTAGTTCTTGAGTTATGCAGTAAAAGTTGTATGAAACTCCCCTCTTTCTTTTCTTTCTCCCCGCTGGAAGAAGGGAGGGGTCTCAAACAATCATTAGAACATGTCACGTTCCCAAAAACCTGCCCTTGCCGAATTTCATTCCATTTACTCTATTAGTTTTTGAATTATCTAAAAAATATGAAAACGGCCCCCTCCCTCCTTTCCACTGGAAAGAGGGAGGGGTATCAAGTTTCACGCAAATCGGATCAGTAGTTTCAGAGTCTATAGGGATCAGACAGACAGACAGACAGAAAGACAGACAGAAATTCATTTTTATATATATAGACTAGCTGACCCGGTAAACTTCGTTTTACCTTCTTAAGTATAAATCGTAATAAATGTTTAATTTCATCTACACATCCTTAACTGCACCGTGCTCGCGAATAGATTCTGATGGAAATCGTAACAAATAAAGTTGAGTTTGTATTGGGACCACCTTCCATAAAAAGTTAGATCCTTGAAACTGTTATACAAACCATTTCTGACCCAAAAAACCCTCGGATACCAAATTTCACTTCATTCCGACCGACCATTCATACGTGATGTTGTTACAAAGAAAACGCCTCCATTTTTATATATAAGAAGAAGTAAAAAAATAACAGGGCATATAGTACGAGCGAATAAATTTTGTTTATTTTGTTTTTAACTGGCAACTAAAGCCTAGTCCACCCTCGGCGACTTGAGCTGCGATTTCGGTTGATGAGACTTGTTTTTGGTTGCTGGAAGTCGCCGGGAGACTTGATACAGCATCTCTTCGTCGAGTTCAAAATGTAAACATAAACAAGTCTCAGCAACCGAAATCGCAGTTCAAGTTGCTGAGTGTGGACTAGGCTTAAAATCCTGTTGGCAAAGAATGGTGGATTGTCAAAATGCACTGCTTTGATCGAACAAAGCTAACAAAAGTGTGCCATACTTGTGTTGTAGGGCCTTAACAAGCTAGAAATGGAGGAAATCGAAAAACCTCAGTCGGAAGATATGTATATTAGACTGAGTCGATTTGGGGTCATTTTTGAATTTCTAAAACCCTGGGGTCTAAAAAGCTTTATCTTGGTCCAAAACTCATCCATGATTTTTTGCAGAATTTTTAAGTAACGTTTACATGAGTAAATTTGAACTTTTAGGTTTGTATGGGAAAATTGAATATTTTGTACTGAAAAATCAACATCATTTTTGCTTCGTTTGTGGAACCGAGCCAGCTGATGGTTTTTGTGCCAATTTATAAAATTCCTTAAGCAAATTTTCCTCTCAACAACTTTGTCGAAGACCGTAACTTCGTATCTAAAGAGGCAAAAAGTTATTAGCTGTTTAACAGAGATATGTCTTTTCGCATTGATAAAATGCGAAATAATAAATGCAATAGACATAACTGCTGGAGCCTCGCGAAGTATTGCATGAAAAGTAGCCATGCAACAAAGAATGCACTAAAGCAGGCATGTCAAACTCGTTTAAGTGTGCAGGCCGCATTAAAAAATTTCTATGACGTAGAGGGCCGCAGCCAAAATCAGTTAGAAAACATAACATATTAGTTTCGCAGAGATTGGATACAATAAAATGAAATATAGTTATAAGTAAACTTGGAATGAAATTTTGCGTTAAATTTTTATGTAAGCTTTTAATGTTTAACATTCTTATATTATAATGCATTATATCTATTGTCCTGATCTGTCCTGATATCAGGTTGAAGTTTATTAGTCACTGACACTTTCATTATTGATTATAAATTTTTATCAGATAATCTCGAACGGTGAGGAGTTTTTGTAGCTTTCATTATAAAAAAAACTGCTCACATAGATAGCTACTTGCAAACTTAGCAAGAATTCTGGCAACAAACTTCCGTAAATCAACGTAGCGTTCAGGCAAATAGCTGTAAAAATTTTGGCACAGCCACTTCAATGTATTCCGCTTTTATCAGCAGCATTTTCAGGAGCAAACGAAAATGGAGATACAAACAACGAAAACTCTTGCTCGTATGAATTAAAGTCGCGAAAACGGCTTTTGAATGCATCTAGTAACGATTCTAGGTGAAGTGCGTATTAACCAAATGATGCAGCCTCATTTGATCTTTTCAGTTCTTGACACGTAGAGAAGTGCACAAGTTTTCCCTTGAAAATTTGGTTGATCCATAACCGTAACATCGCTTGAAAGTTTTTTATACCATCACAAGCAATTATGATATTATTTTTTTCATTTTCTTGAAGCTTTAAGTTCAAATCTTGCAGGTGGCCAGTGAGATCAACGTCAAATGCCAAATCCTGAACACAGTCGTCTGCTTGAAATTGTTCAACAGGTTCACCTTTCATTTCCAAAAATAATATTATTTCCTCTCGTAGCAAAAAAAAATGTTTTGATATTTTGTGGCAGGAAAGCCAGCGTACTTCTGTCTTGTAGGAAATTTTGTGAAAATTTAAGACGGGGCTACGCGGGCCGCATTGACAAAGGCCGCGGGCCGCATGCGGCCCGCAAACCCCCAGTTTGACATGCCTGCACTAAAGAGAATACTTTAGGTATACCGCCTAGAGATATCCTTGGCGCTAATGATTTAATAGCATCTCATATTTCGGCAGTTTTGATCTTTTAGAGCAACATCAGCTCTTCTTCGTGCGTGGTCGACGTTACAGAACACGATGTATTCTGGTAGTGGCTATTCCGTATTTTACACTTCTTTCAAGATTCATCCCTATTCTTGGTAACGGCGTATCTGCTGTAAACAAACGTGTGTTTGACAGCGTTTTCGTTTATGGGCAGAGGCAACCTAGTTCTCCACGAATTTTACCCGAACTACTGGCATTCTAATCGTTTAATCATACATAAGTCAATCAGTTTTGCCGGAGTTTTCAATCTCAAGCAAGCTTGGATCAGCTTATGCGTGCTATCTGCAACGTAGCTTCACATCCCGAGAGTAAACTTCTCGAACAACTTCTTCCTATTTCTAATCCAGGCTAATCCTCCATCTCGAGCATTTGGACCTGACGAATCCTGAACTTTTTGCAGCCTGACTTTTGCTCTGGAGTGTCCATCTCCGCTGGCTGGTCCCTCTAAGTTGGCTCGTCACGGTGCTGGCTGGTCTCTTTGGCGAGTGACCCTTATCCTGGTGGTCCTCTGGCTGCTGTCTGCTCCACTTGCTAACCGCAAGTTAAATATACTTCAGAGTACCCCTCTCACTAACTCGTTTTTCCAAAATCCAGATGTATCTGGGCCCAGAACCTGTTAACCCTTTCCTTCCCATGGTAGCACAGGTGATCCACAACTTTGCACAGCTTGCATTTGGACTGGGTGCTTTGGATCAACACCATTTTCTCACCGAATGTGTAGATATGAGTGAAGAAACATTGCACGAATTTTGAAGAAAATCGGTTCGCTAGGTATTTCTTGGCAGATCAAAAGCTGCGAAAAAGTCGGATTTTTTCGAATTTAAATCAAGTCTTCATTTTTTGTTCAATAACTTGACAAGTTTTTATTATTTCCCTCAAATAAAAATACTGATGTGGAGAAGGTTGCTTATGCAAGCAGAATCAAATGATGGTTTACTTAGATTTCAACAAAAACATGTAAATTTTCGAGTAAGTAAAGTGGAGCACTGGTGATACACTGGAACAAAACGTATTTTTCTCCTTGTAAAGCTTTTTATCAATACTCAGGAAAATCATTTCGTCAAAAAAAATTTTCGCTTCAGGATAGTTATTTCATCTGCTAAAATGACCACATGTCTCGAAATATTTGTAAAAGTTCGAGATTTTTTTTTTAAAACGGCATGTTTCGTTTTCCTAGCGCAAAGTGTCATGGCGGCCATTGTTCAAGGCAAAAATTAAAATTTCAAATATTTTAATAAATAGACTATCGAGGAATGCAAATACCAATGCAGTTTTCTACCATATAGGATCGTTTTAGTTTGTAATCAATGAGGTGATGAAATTCCATGTTTTTTGGCAATTATTTCTTGTTTTTCATTTATACTCTTTGTGTTGTTATCTTCCCAATGGAGCATATATGATCCACCTCAAAACCCAAATTTATCAAATGGATCATTAAAGTAGCCTTAAATTATGCATCTTTTGTTCTAGAACTTTAATTTTAAATCAATATTTCTATTTTTAAAACGTGAAAAACCTCGTGGGAAGGAAAGGGTTAAAACGTAAGTTTCAGTGGTGAATAGAGATTCATTAGCGATTGCTATTGTCGCAGTCTTCACCTATAATATTCCCTATCCGGGAAAGTTCTCATTTCTGAATGAGTAAATGAGAAACTAATCATTTCTTCGGGAATATTCTTAGCTATCCACTATGAATATCTGGCAACGCTGCTGAGTTACCATGAACTCAGTTTGAGTTGTTCAGGTTTACCGTGTGATGAATTATTTATTTATTGTTCATGGTCTACGATAACTCAATATCACACAGACTGATTTTCTCTTAATCTACGCTTAAAACTATCCTTACTTATATTAAAGTCGAAACATGAATACACCTTGTTAAAAAGCTTACGAGAAATATCAAAGGGGTTATAAAATTCATTTCTTTCGTAATTCATCATCCTTAATGGTTCTTAATTGCGCAAAGCGTAAGATAACACGCGTAAGCGTGTAGATGTTCCCAGATAAAATATCAATGATGAATACACGGCGGAGGAGTAATACACGAGATCCAGTTGGTTCGATTTTCAGGATTCCGCATCGATCGTCGTAAGGGGAAAGCCGTTGTGGTTCGATCCAGGGTAAGTTCGGCAGAGCATATCGCAGGAAACGTTTCTGGACAGATTCTAGCAGCTTCATACCGCCTATGAATGAAGGTGCCCAAATTTGGATTTTATACTCCAAAACAGAACAGACCAGTGCACTATGGGGCAGTTCCATACAATGAGGCGGCAAAAAGTATGATAAGGTGTTTTGGACTATTTTGTTATTTTTGAAAATTTTGTATGAAAATTACTATTTTAACTAACTTAAAATAAATTCTAACAAAAATTTTGTAAAAATAACTTGTAAAGTACGATGCTTGGTGTTATTTTTGACCCTATTTTTTATTTCTTTTGAAATCCGGGTTTTGGACTAATTGATCATTAAATGATAAATAGCATCAAGACATTTCTCAAACTCAAGTGAAAAATGTGTGAAATGATTGATCAATCATGAGAAACATTTTTTTGACAAACCAATATCAACTTTGTTGAATTTTTACTCATTAATGGGTAAAAATTACCCATTTGCATGATATTTTCAGCTTTATTTGACTGTAACTCAAAAAACGGTGCTTTAAGGTGCCTGGAATTTCTTTCATTTTATTTTTAGGACTTTAAAATAGATCTTAATTGTGAAAAGAGTATGGGGAAATGCGGGGATTTTTTTTGGCAAAGCTTTCAAGTTTTGACTTTTGAAAAAAATATTTATTTACTTATTTTTATCATAGATCAATTAAGTATGTAAAAATTTTTAATGGTTCAAATGATAGCTTTTTATATAAGCTTTCATATGGTGTACTTTGAATTTAAGAAAAAAATGTTTTGCATAGAAATATATGTGATTGAATTTTTTTTCTTCATCATATATTTTTTTCAATTTTTTAAAGTCTGATGTCTGTGGTGCGTTCAGTATTCAAGATAAAGAGTTAAAAAACTGGGAATATCTTAGTTAAATATTAAGTTATTAACTAATAAAAATAAAAAAGCGATCCGATAAAGTTCAGTTTTTGACTTTTTGCCGCCTCAAACCCCATAGTGCAGTGAGCGCCGATGTGGTCTAGCGGATAGGCTGGCGCGAGTCTGGTTTTGGTATGCCAGGCGTACTGGTTCGATTCCCGGTATCGGCAAGAAAACTTTTGGGTTCGATTCCCATAAGTGGCCGACAGGTAACATGTGTTTCTCCATATAACTGACTATATAATAAGAATGTACAATGCCAGCTGGTCAGGTATATACACGGATGCTGGAATACCTGTAAGTAAACTAGCCCACCTGATTGACTCGTTCTTCCAATATAAACCTACATCAGCACAATACATTCACTCCATAACAGTTCATACGAAGCCATGGGGTCCGGGTATGGTGTACGCTTTGCATTGGAGATTTGTCGATCTTAATAATCTAAAGAATGCATGTGAGCACATATTTTGGCAGAAACTGCGGTGAATCCGTGCACCCATGGTGGATAACCAACGTACAAAAAAAAACAGAACGGACCAGTGCACAGTAAAGTACTTTAAGAGTGGTGGTATCACTGAATCCTTATGTGTGGCGTACGATGAATCCTAGCACTGTTTTAGCTTTAGCCATGGTCAAAGCTAGGTGACCCTTAAACGTGAGCGATTTGTCCAGAATCACGCTAAGGTCCCTCATAGATTCAACCTTCTCAAGCACAAAATCACCCGGTAGGTAACTATGCGTTATCTCTGTTCTGCTCCTGGAGAAAGTCAAGATTTTACATTCTCCTAGATTCGTCTCTATTACATTCACTCGACACCAAATCATAAGTTCATCCAGATCTTGTTAAAGTGAAACACAGTCTTCATAATCTGTGCTGGTGCGATACAACTTTAAATCGTCGGCGCAGAATATTATTTCCGAATCGATCAGTACGCAAAGGTCGTTCATATAGAGATTAAATAGCAATGGGCCCAAGTGACTTCCTTGGGGAACTCCAGAAGGAACGGCGAAGGTTGTGGATTTGATGTGACCCTGGCTGACGAATGCGGTTCTGTCTTGAAGGTATGACTCTAGCCACATGATCAGCCATTTGGAGAATCCGATAGAGTCAAGCTTATCGATAAGTAGTTTGTGCGGGAGCCGATCGAACGCTTTGGCGAAATCCACATAAATTGCGTCGAATTGTTTCTTATCGGATAGAGATCTACTAATGAACGGAACAATCATCAAGTTAGTTATTGTTGATCTCTTTTAACGGAAACCATGTTGGCATTCTGCGATGATACACTGCCGGCCAAAAGTTTGGGATCACCCGCTAAAAAACATGCAAATTTTGATCGTTCATAACTCAGTCGTCTTAGGACACATTGCAAATCTTCTGATCTTATTTGAAAGATAATGAGCAATAGCTATTTCGGAGGTATTTTGCTCATAAATAACGTTTTAGTTTTGCCCCTAAAACTTAATCTAAAGTTAGAACATTTTCAAAAAATCTCACTCAACATTCAAAGCCGATCATCTCGCGATAGGGTGAACCAAATTTCAAAATTTGAGTTGCATTAGAATCTTTATTCTATACTTCTCAAAACACAATCAAAAAATTTTGTGCACAAATTTAAGAATATACTTTTAATTAATTAAATAGACACTTAAGTTATCGTTCAAAAGTTTGGGATCACCCTCAGTATGGTGTATCGGCCAAAAGTTTGGGACCATTCTTTTAAAAACATGCAAATTTATCTCATTCATATCTTTCTCATCTAACGTTGTATTGCAGTTCTGAAGGGTGCATTTAAAAGCTTAGGATTTGTTGTTTTTTTTTCATAAATTCATAAAAAAAATATATTTTAAATCCATAACCATAAAAAAATTAGAATCATAAGTGTAAATTTTCAAAAAAAAAACTATTAATTTCAGGTAAATTTTTTATGGTTATCACTTTAAAATATAATTTTTGTATGAATTTATAAAAGAACAATAATTCCTAAGCTTTTAAATGCACCCTTCAGATCTGCAATTCGACGTTAGATGAGAATGATATGAATGAGATAAATTTGCATGTTTTTAAAAGAATGATCCCAAACTTTTGGCCGATACACCATACTGAGGGGTGATCCCAAACTTTTGAACGATATCTTAAGTGTCTATTTTATTAATTAAGTAAAAGTACATTCTTAAATTTGTGCACAAAATTTTTTGATTATGTTTTGAGAAGTATAGAATAAGGATTCTAATGCAACTTAAATTTTGAAATTTGGTTCACCTTATCGCGAGATGATCGGCTTTGAATATTGAGTGCAATTTTTTGAAAATGTTCTAATTTCTGGTTCATTATTTCTGGGCAAAATACCTCCGAAATAGCTATTGCTCATTATCTTTCAAATGAGATCATAATATTTGCAATATGTTCTAAGACGGCTGAGATATGAACGATCAAAATTTGCATGTTTTTGAGCGAATGATCCCAAACATTTGGCCGGCAGTGTATGTGATGAAACTGAACTCATTTTATTGAAGATTATCAATTCAAATACCTTTGCTAAGCCGTTCAGAATTGATATACAGTAAGGTTTTTTTTTACACTGATATACGTACCGCGTAAAAAAAAACCGTGTAAAAAAAACCGTGTTAATTCCCGAAAACCGTGTAAAAAAAAAACCGTGCTAATTCCCGAAAACCGTGTAAAAAAAAACCGTGCTAATTCCCGAAAACCGTGTAAAAAAAGACCATTCGAATTTTGCAGCTTTGAAGTTCTGACACTTAAGACCTGAGACCTGAGACTTGAGACATAAGAACTGGACTTGAAAATGTAGACTTGAGACATGAGACCTGAGACTTTAGACATGACACCTGAGACCTAAGTCCAGGGACCTGAGATCTGAGACATGAAACCTGAGACTTGAAGAATGAGACCAAAGACATGGGACATTAGACCTGAGACCTGAGACTAGAAACCTAAGACATAAAACACGATACCTGAGACCTGAGACATGGGACATGAGACCTGAGACATGAGACTTGAGACTTAAGACATGACACCTGAGACCTGAGACCTGAGACATGAGACATGAGACAAGAGGCATGAGACATGAGATATGACACCTGAGACCTGAGACATGAGACATGAGACATAAGACATGAGGTATGAGACAAGAGCCATGAAAGATTAGACCTGAGACATGAGACTTTAGACCCGAGACAAGCTACTAGTGTTATAACCGCGAAAAATTATAGCTTCGATTACAACTTGCGACCCCTCTAGTGAAAGGGTTTGACATGTAGGTGACGAAAAACAGTGTCGCGAAATCGCTAGTCCAAGCTACTAGTGTTAGTACCGCGAAAAATTAGTTTAGCTCCGATTTCAACTTTTGACCAGTCAAGTGAAAGGGTTTGACTTGTAGTTGACGAAAAATAGTGTCGCGTCTTCGCTAGTACAAGCTACTAGTGTTAGTACCGCGAGAAATTAGTTAAGCTCCGATTTAGACTTGCGATCCCTCTAGTAAAAGGGTTTGACTTGTAGGTGACGAAAAACAGTGTCGCGAAATTGCTAGTACAAGCTACTAGTGTTAGTACCGCGAAAAATCAGTTTAACTCCGATTTCAACTTTCGACCGGTCAAGTGAAAGGGTTTGACTTGTAGTTGACGAAAAATAGTGTCGCGACTTCGCTAGTACAAGCTACTAGTGTTAGTACCGCGAAAAATTAGTTTAGCTCCGATTTCAACTTTCGACCAGTCAAGTGAAAGGGTTTGACTTGTAGGTAACGAAAAATAGTGTCGCGAGTTAGCTAGTACAAGCTACTAGGATTAGTACCGCGAGAAATTAGTTAAGCTCCGATTTAGACTTGCGACCCCTCTAGTGAAAGGGTTTGACTTGTAGATGATGAAAAATAGAGTTGCGAGTTCGCTAGTACAAGCTACTAGTGTTAGTACCGCGAGAAATTAGTTAAGCTTCGATTTCAACTTTCGACCCGTCAAGTGAAAGGGATTGACTTCTTGGTGATATTGATTACAGGGGGTAATCTTGAGAATCCGGGGAATTGAATAGTATTTAAAGTGTATTTTTTATATTTTGTATCACGTTTTGTTTTAATAACTGGCAAAATAAATCAAAACGCGCAAGCAGAAGCTGCAGCACCCAGCTGAAAATTGAGTAAAATCATCATTCTAGAGAGCTCTGAGATCTCTGAGCCCTTGCGTTTTTTGATTGTTTGAAAACTTGAACAAGATGCTACAAATTTTCGAAAATTTTTATCAAACATCGCATTTTTTGAAAAATTTGCAGTTAATGAAAATATAACTTCAAAATTTGTATCCATCCAATCATGAATTTATATGATTTCAGCTAGTAGAATTTGTTACAGTGTTTTTCACCCCTAAATGTTTGTTGCACCCTCATGCTTTTTCTATAAAGACATTTATGGTTCAAAAAATATAAAATTTAATTCAAACAAAGCCAAAAACTACTGCAATTGATGCTTCATGCATTACGACATTACAAATACATCACAACTGGTGGAACCAATAATTTTTCAGACTACCTCAATTTTATGTACAATCAACTTTAAAACTTTTTTGTACAAACGGTATGATTATCTGCGAAAATAATGTTTTTAAAGGCCATTGAAGTTGAAAACTGCTGCATGATGCACCAGATGTACCAGACGGTATCTCTGTTTAAAAGACATACGTCGTCTACGCCGATTTAGGCTTTGTAGACTGAATTAATTAGGTTGAAATTTTAAGATTAACATTTAACTCCAATACCGAGATGGGAATCGAACCCATGCCATCAGTGGACCAGCGATTACCGTCTTACCACGCTAACCACTCGACCAGCGAGACGTATCTCACAACTAACCTTGAGTTCTGTTTGCTTCAAACACTTTAACTTGATTGGTCGCAGATTGAAATCGGAAATGAAACTTCTTTCTACCGGTAATATCACTAGTAGCTTGTACTAGCGAACTCGCGACACTATTTTTCATCACCTAAATGTCATACCCTTTCATTTGACCGGTCGAAAGTTGAAATCGGAGCTAAACTAATTTCTCGTGGTACTAACACTAGTAGCTTGTACTAGCGAAGTCACGACACTATTTTTTGTCATTTACAAGTCAAACCCTTTTACTAGAGGGGTCGCAAGTTGAAATCGGAGCTTAACTAATTTCTCGCGGTTCTAATCCTAGTAGCTTGTACTAGCGAAGTCGCGACACTATTTTTCGTCAACTTCAAGTCAAACCCTTTCATTTGACCGGTCGAAAGTTGAAATCGGAGCTGAACTAATTTCTCGCGGTACTAACACTAGTAGCTTGGACTAGCGTAGTCGCGACACTATTTTTCGTCATCTACAAGTCAAACCCTTTCATTAGAGGGGTCGCAAGTCTAAATCGGAGCTTAACTAATTTCTCGCGGTACTAACACTAGTAGCTTGTACTAGCGAAGTCGCGACACTATTTTTCGTCACCTACAAGTCAAACCATTTCACTAGAGGGGTCGAAAGTTGAAATCGGAGCTAAACTAATTTTTCGCGGTACTAACACTAGTAGCTTGTACTAGCGAAGTCGCGACACTATTTTTCATCACCTACGAGTCAAACCCTTCTACTAGAGGGGTCGCAAGTTGAAATCGGAGCTTAACTAATTTCTCGCGGTACTTATCCTAGTAGCTTGTACTAGCGAAGTCACTACACTATTTTTCGTCAACTTCAAGTCAAACCCTTTCATTTGACCGGTCGAAAGTTGAAATCGGAGCTAAACTAATTTCTCGCGGTACTAACACTAGTAGCTTGTACTAGCGAAGTCGCGGCATTGTTTTTCGTCATCTACAAGTCAAAACCTTTCATTAGAGGGGTCGCAAGTCTAAATCGGAGCTTAACTAATTTCTCGCGGTACTAATCCTAGTAGCTTGTACTAGCAAAGTCGCGACACTATTTTTCGTCATCTACAAGTCAAAACCTTTCATTAGAGGGGTCGCATGTAGAAATCGGAGCTAAACTTGTTTCTCGCGGTACTAATTCTAGTAGCTTGTCTCTGGTCTCAGGTCCAAAGTCTCATGTCTCAGGTCTCAGGTCTCATGTTTCATGGCCCTTGTCTCTTGCCTCAGGTCTCATGTCTTATGTCTCATGCCTCATGTCTCATGTCCCATGTCTCTCATGCTGAGGTCTCAAGTCTAATATCCCTTGTTTCAGCTTCCAGGTCTCAGGTCTCATGTCTAATTTCTAATGTTTCATGTCTCAGGTCTCATGTCTCATGTCTCATGTCTCAGGTCTCAGGTCTCAGGTCTCAGGTCTCAGGTCTCAGGTCTCAAGTCTCAGGTTTCAGGTCTCAGGTCCCAGGTCTTTGGTCTCATGTATCATGTTCTTAGTCTAAGAGATAAGATTTTCTCAACTTCAAAAAGATTCTAAGTGTTTTCCTTTGAAAAGGACTTAGAATATTTTCTCTCAAAAACCGTGTTAATTCGCGAAAACCGTGTAAAAAAAAACCGTGTTAATTCCCGAAAACCGTGTAAAAAAAGCCGTGTAAAAAAAAAACCGCGTAAAAAAAACCGTGTAAAAAAAAACCTAGGTGTACCTCGATAGTTTTCAACAAGATAAATGTTACCAGATTTATGAATAGGTGAGATAGCTGCAGTTTTCCAGAGTAAACATTTGTACCGTGTTTATCATCATCACCTGTCATCAAGAACCATCGATCTTTTATTCGATTGCGAATTGACCAAAGCATGTGGAGAACCAAATCGAAAAGTGTTTTGGTTCTGCTTGGTGCAGTGGATCGTTCCGATCCACAAAACTTTACCCTGTCAGAAGATCCGAAGGTTAGTTTCAACAATTATAAAGATACAATGCACGTGCCAGACTTCCGTAGCTAGATCAAAAACACGACCTTACTGCTCGAGAGATGAGTTCAAACTGAAATCGTAAAACCTTTCCCATTTTTTGACGAAGGTATCCAGTCCAAAATTAAAGCAAAATACACAATACGAGCAACTTTTCACTAGATTTAAGTTTATGCTAAAATCCACACCAGTAACTTCCTCTTGAGCCCTTTCAAATAAATAAATGGAAAACTTCCCTCGATATACATACATACAAAGGAGGTTCACATTCAAAACTTTAAGCGGTTGGGGGCATAGTCTCGGAAAAAAATTGTACCGTTATCCGGGGTGATATTGATAAATTTTTTCAACAATTTTCGACATTTTTTTCTGTGAAGGGGAATGTGGCATGTTTTATATTTTTAAAACCAGTACTGGACTCCTTTGGACGAAAAACATGGTTGCAGAAATTGATTAGACCACTTTTAATTTGATTAAAAAATCGATTTCGTCTCTGTTTTTAATTTGCTGCTTTGGGGTAATCAGTCTCTATTTTGAAGGTTTTAGCGAGTTTTCTTGATCATAAAGGATACAAAACACCTTCATAATATTTACAAATGCTAGTTTATCAATTTTACTTTGCTTTTGAATGTTTTCTTTCAAAATCATTTATAATCGAAAAAAGAACTAATATGGTGCATACATTTAGGGACAAAAATTAAAATCATTGCTTAATAGTTTGAGCTACATAATACAAGTGTAATTTTACCTTTACACATTCCTCTAGGCCCTCTCACTATTTCCATTTACATTTTTTCTTCAAAATTAACTATTTGATAGGGCTTCTATCCATCTGTCTAATACAGGATTACTCTTGAAAAATTTCTATATTTGTTAAATATTAAAAATGTATCACTAAATGACTTATAAAATAGCACTAAATAGCCTTGGAAAAAATAGATAGTTTAAGATTTTGAAATAACGTTTTTTCTAACAGAAAAAAAATTCAAATACAAACCAAGTTCTGTCAATTTGATACTAAATTAATAGGCTTTCAAACGTAGGAAACAGTTTTCAAACTATAGTCTGAGTTATTGATGATAATGTGCAAAAATTTATTGTTGGTCAAAGTTACCCCGGTGATCAAAGTTACCCCATTTTACGATAATTACAATTAAACTCGGTTATTTCTCAAGTGATTTTCATTTGAATTTCTCGCACAAGCAAGTTTTTACATAGGCAGATAATTTTTTTTTATTGAAAAACACCTTCCTGTCTCAAAAGAGTAGAGATTACAGAAAAAAACCAACCGATGTTATTAAGTCATCATATCAAAAACTCAGTTCCGATTATGTAAGAAGTTTTTTTTCCTGTAGAATAACGGTCTCTCAAACATTCCAACCATTCGACAAAACAACAGAACTTGATGTCTTCATATCTACAACCTACCGACAAAGGCTGTTTGAGCTTAAATTTTTGTTACTTTCCACCGAGATTCTGCTGTCAATTACTGGAAAGTCAATTACCAAAGTCTATACACTTATCCCAATCGACCGATTTGAAACAATGACGTTTCCTCCTCGTAGTTCACTCATCGATGAACAAACAGAACCGAAAAACCCTCCACAAACACCCATCGAACGGATCTTCGCTTCCCCTGAGGTGCCCTCAACATCTACCTGTTTCAGGCATCAATCTCACCTTTGGATGCATTCGGGATAAAGGGCTAAATATCCGTCATCATCCGTGGGGCCCAACATTGAAATACCCTGAGCCCCGGCTCCCCTACAACGGACGACCAAACTCGAATGAAGCGATTTACATAGCACAAATATTTGAACACTCTTTGACTTCATCATCGTCATTGCCTGCATTCTCATATGAGTTCGGAATGAATGACGGGATCCGAACGGACACCCTCGATTCCCATAAACTTGCATAGCTCATAAAATGCATACTGCTGCAACAACTCAAAGATGCCAGGAGTGCCGTTATGTCACACACCGCGAGTTTATCGATGAGCGCAGTACAAATGGTGGGGGTTTTTTTCGCTTGAAATTTGAAAAAAAAAAATAAATGAACTCAGTTTATGTGTGATCTTGTACTGCTAAAAGGAACAGGAGGGAAATAACTTTTGACTGTTTTCAACTGTTCCGTGATAATTTTCAATTACATTCAGGTAGGAGTTTCGTGTTGTTTTGTTTATCATTGCCATTTTTAAGAGCCTCTCAATAAAACACGACATAGCATTCCGTAAATTTTCGCGTTCGTCTAGATTTTATTCCTTTCAAATCATTTATCCTCAAAGTTTCTTAAGGATTTTCTAAAAATACTCTTTCGATGTTCGGTAAATGGGTTGGCTCCAAATAGCAGTAAAAACATAATATCCCACCCCCAGTCCGATTTGTTCGCGACTGATTTTCTATTCGGATAACAAAATCCGAAAATTCGATTAGCAATAAAACTTGCCCATTTTCAGAAAACTTGCCAAACAAAAATTAAATTTACGGCCACCATAACGTGAACCGATGGATTAGGTTTTATTCTTCAATTTCTTTGATCCGAACTAAGAGAAAAAAAAATCGCATCACATCCCGATTTTCTCCCATCGATAAATTTAAGGCGGACTGTAAATCTTTCACTTATCTCATCAAATCGTAGATCATCGGGAATGCCATCAAAAATCGGCGCTTCTCGCGGAATATGCGCTTTTGGGGATTTGAACCATACTTGAATTGTGAAACGTGACGTCAAAAAAGCTGTCGTGGGAAAGAAAATCAAAATGTTTAAACTTAAATTGAGCTGCCAAGAAACAATGTTGCTAAAGTCCCTTCCGCAAGACACTTGTTTGATTCCGTCAAAGAATTTCCTCGATGATACTTTCCCAGAATGGCATAAAAACTTCAAATGAGCACAAATCACAATCAACCTACCGATGAACAAAATATTTACTCACCTATCCGCACCTTTCCTTGGAAAAGCAATGCACACGCACATATTTCTCGGACTTAAACAACAAACGGATGCGGCCTTAAAGTCCGAACAAGAGTACTCTTGCGGATGGAAGATTTCCTTTAAGACAAACCGCTCCTGGAAGTCAGTCTCTTGGTCATTTCCTCACGTGAGCTGATGTTCTACGAATGCAGCGCATATTTTTTCCTCCATTCTGTCAGCTGCCTGTCGTTTGGATGAAATATAGCTATGTGCTTTAATTATAAAATATTTTCTCATATAGTCGGTTGATTAGCGGCTAGGGGGCTCAAGCTTAAGGAGTGTCTTTCTGGATAAAATAAATATTTTTCCATTTTTGAAAAAATTAAACACATCCTGTGACACTTTGTTGAATGTAATTTGGAAATATATTGTATAAAATTTACAAAATAATAAAAAAATGTGCCAATTTTACTGAACAACACTAACGTCAGCAAATCTTAATGATAGTGTAGCTTAGCAAGGTAGGTCAAGATTGATACCGCATTCTCATGCGTTTCATTCACTAAACTAACAACAGTTCCAAGCAGTCTGATGGTTCCGATGCATGACTTTACACGTATGAAGAACTATTGGGCCGGTTGATCTTTTCCTCAATCCAGTTGAGATCAATTTACTGCGCCTGATATTGTTTCTGGAAACATGCTAAATCGACACAGAAGACAGAAGACAGAAGACAGAAGACAGAAGACAGAAGACAGAAGACAGAAGACAGAAGACAGAAGACAGAAGACAGAAGACAGAAGACAGAAGACAGAAGACAGAAGACAGAAGACAGAAGACAGAAGACAGAAGACAGAAGACAGAAGACAGAAGACAGAAGACAGAAGACAGAAGACAGAAGACAGAAGACAGAAGACAGAAGACAGAAGACAGAAGACAGAAGACAGAAGACAGAAGACAGAAGACAGAAGACAGAAGACAGAAGACAGAAGACAGAAGACAGAAGACAGAAGACAGAAGACAGAAGACAGAAGACAGAAGACAGAAGACAGAAGACAGAAGACAGAAGACAGAAGACAGAAGACAGAAGACAGAAGACAGATGACAGAAGACAGAAGACAGAAGACAGGAGACAGAAGACAGAAGACAGAAGACAGAAGACAGAAGATAGAAGACAGAAGACAGAAGACAGAAGACAGAAGACAGAAGACAGAAGACAGAAGACAGTCAAAGACAGTCAAAGACAGTCATAGACATTCAAAGACAGTCAAAGACACTCAAAGACAGTCAAAGACATTCAAAGACAGTCAAAGACAGTTCAAGTCATTCAAAGACAGTCAAACGCAGTCAAAGACAATCAATGACAGTCAAAGACTGTCAAAAACAGTCAAATACAGTAGAAGACCGTCAAAGACAGTCAACGGCAGTCAAAGACATTAAAAAAAGACAGTCAAAGACAGTCAAAGGCAGTCAAAGACAGTCAAAGACAATCGAAGCCAGTCAAAGACAGTCAAAGAAGACAGTCAAAAAACTACAAAAATGGTCAGAGACCGTCAAAGAAAGTCGAAGAAAGTCAAATACAGTCAAAAACAGTTAAAGACAGTCAAGGACAGTCAAAGACAGTCAAGGACAGTCAAAGACAGTCAAACGCAGTAAAACGCAGTAAAACGCAGTAAAACGCAGTAAAACGCAGTAAAACGCAGTCAAAGACAGTCAAAGACAGTCAAAGACAATCAAAGCCAGTCAAAGGCAGTAAAAGACACTCAAAGACAATCAAAGAAGACAGTCAAAAACCAAAGAACCGAAGAAAGTCAAAGACAGTCAAAGATAGGTGAAGAGAGTCAAAGACAGACAAAGAAAGTGAAAGACAGTCAAAAGCAGTCGAAGACAGTCGAAGACAGTCAAAGAAGGTCAAAAAAAGTCGAAGGCAGTCAAAGATAGTTAAAAGCAGTCAAAGACAGTCAAATACAGTTTAAGACAGTCAAATTCAGTCAAAACAGTCGAAGACTGTCAAAGACTGTCAAAGACTTTCAGAGACCGTCAAAAACATTAAAAGACTGTTATAGATAGTCAAAGACAGTCAAAGACATTCAAAGACAGTCAAAGGCCTTCGAAGACAGTCAAAGACATTGGAAGACATTGGAAGACAGTCTAAGGCAATCAGAGACAGTGAAAGATAGTCAAAGACAGTCAAATACAATCAAAGACAGTCAAAGACAGTAAAAAAATTGTCAATGACGGCCAAAGACAGTTATAGACAGTTAAAGACAGCCAAAGACAGTCAAAGAGAGTCAAAGACAGTCAAAGACAGTCAAAGACAGTCAAAGACAGTCAAAGACAGTTCAAGACATTCAAAGACAGTCAAAAGCAGTCAAAGACAATCAATGACAGTCAAAGACTGTCAAAAACAGTCAAACACAGTAAAAGACCGTCAAAGACAGTCAACGTCAGGCAAATACATCCAAAACAGACAGTCAAAGGCAGTCAAAGACAGTCAAAGACAGTCAAGGACAATCGAAGCCAGTCAAAGACAGTCAAAGAAGACAGTCAAAAAACTACAAAAATAGTCAGAGACAGTCAAAGAAGACCGTCAAAGAAAGTCGAAGAAAGTCAAATACAGTCAAAGACAGTCAAGGACAGTCAAGGACAGTCAAGGACAGTCAAAGACAGTCAAACGCAGTAAAACGCAGTCAAAGACAGTCAAAGACAGTCAAAGACAATCAAAGCCAGTCAAATGCAGTAAAAGACACTCAAAGACAATCAAACAAGACAGTCAAAAACCAAAGAACCGAAGAAAGTCAAAGACAGTCAAAGATAGTTGAAGACAGTCAAAGACAGACAAAGACAGTGAAAGACAGTCAAAAGCAGTCGAAGACAGTCGAAGACAGTCGAAGACAGTCGAAGACAGTTAAAGACAGTCAAAAAAAGTCGAAGGCAGTCAAAGATAGTTAAAAGCAGTCAAAGACAGTCAAATACAGTTAAAGACAGTCAAATACAGTCAAAACAGTCGAAGACTGTCAAAGACTGTCAAAGACTTTCAGAGACCGTCAAAAACATTAAAAGACTGTTATAGATATTCAAAGACAGTCAAAGACATTCAAAGACAGTCAAAGGCCTTCGAAGACAGTCAAAGACATTGGAAAACATTGGAAGACATTGGAAGACAGTCTAAGGCAATCAAAGACAGTGAAAGATAGTCAAAGACAGTCAAATACAGTCAAAGACAGTCAAATACAATCAAAGACAGTCAAAGACAGTCAAAAAATTGTCAATGACGGCCAAAGACAGTTATAGACAGTTAAAGACAGCCAATGACAGTCAAAGACAGTCAAAGACAGTCAAAGACAGTCAAAGACAGTCAAAGACAGTCAAAGACAGTCAAAGACAGTCAAAGACAGTCAAAGACAGTCAAAGACAGTCAAAGGCAGTCAAAGACAGTCAAAGACAGTCAAACACAGTCAAAGACAGTCAAAGACAGTTCAAGACATTCAAAGACAGTCAAAAGCAGTCAAAGACAATCAATAGCTATCAAAGACTGTCAAAAACAGTCAAATACAGTAAAAGACCGTCAAAGACAGTCAACGTCAGTCAAAAACATCCAAAAAAGACAGTCAAAGACGGTCAAAGAACACAGACAAAAAACTACAAAAATAGTCAGAGACAGTCAAAGAAGACAGTCAAAGAAAGTCGAAGAAAGTCAAAGACAGTCAAAGACAGTTAAAGACAGTCAAAGGCAGTCAAAGAAAGTCAAATACAGTCAAAGACAGTCAAACGCAGTAAAACACAGTCAAAGACAGACAAAGACAGTCAAAGACAGTCAAAGCCAGTCAAAGACAGTCGAAGACAGTCGAAGACAGTCAAAGACAGTCAAAGACAGTCAAAGACAGTCAAAGACAGTCAAAGACAGTCAAAGACAGTCAAAGACAGTCAAAGACAGTCAAAGACAATCAAAGCCAGTCAAAGGCATTAAAAGACAGTCAAAGACAATCAAAGAAGACAGTCAAAAACCAAAGAACCGAAAAAAGTCAAAGACAGTCAAAGTAGACATTCAAAGAAAGTCGAAGAAAGTCAAAGACAGTCAAAGACAGTCAAAGACAGTCAAAGACAGTCAAAGACAGTCAAAGACAGTCAAAGACAATCAAAGCCAGTCAAAGGCATTAAAAGACAGTCAAAGGCAATCAAAGAAGACAGTCAAAAACCAAAGAACCGAAAAAAGTCAAAGACAGTCAAAGTAGACATTCAAAGAAAGTCGAAGAAAGTCAAAGACAGTCAAAGACAGTCAAAGACAGTCAAAGACAGTTGAAGACAGTCAAATACAGTCAAAACAGTCGAAAACAGTGAAAGACTGTCGAAGGCTCTTTCAAAGACCGTCAAATACAGTCAAAGACTGTTATAGATAGTCAAAGACAGTCGAAGACATTCAATGACAGTCAAGGCTTTCGAAGACAGTCAAAGACATTGGAAGACAGTCAAAGACCGTGAAAGACAGTAAAAGGCAGTCAAAGACAGTCAAAGACAGTAAAAGACCGTCAAAGACATTCAAAGACAGTCAAAGGTATTGGAAGACATTGGAAAACATTGGAAGACATCGGAAGACATCGGAAGACAGTCAAAGACCGTCAAAGACCGTCAAATACAGTATTGGGCAGTCAAAGACAGTCAAAAACAGTCAAAGACAGTAAAAAATAGTCAAAGACGGTCATAGACAGTTATAGACAGCTAAAGACAGTCAAAGACAGTCAAAGACAGTCAAAGACAGTCAAACGCAGTCAAAGACAATCAATGACAGTCAAAGTCAGTCAAACGCAGTCAAAGACAATAAATGACAGTCATAGAATGTCAAAGACAGTCAAATACAGTCAAAGTCAGTCATAGGCTTTCAAAGATAGTCAAAGACAGTCAAATATTGTAGTCAGAGATATTCAAAATCAATCAAGACAATCAAAGACAGGCACACCAAGAAAAACATCAAGACTGTTCAGGACAGTTAAGACAAAATATGGAACTCAAATGACCGATTTAGATTTAAAGTTTCCTTATTTGCAACGTGAATCATGCTTTTTATGCGTCTGAAACAGCCACCCACTTCATTCGGGAAACAAATCATTCCGCGATGATTAACGGCTGTTGTTGCTGATGTCTGTGCGAATTATTGTCACATCTGCGCAAGCAAAGTACCACACAATGTTTGTACTTATTTCGAAGTGGCTCGTTGATTTTCTAGTCAAACAAACAAGTCAGCTAAAATTTTAATCCAAATCCAGATTTGCGTACCAACTCGTTCGTTCATTCTGGGACACGGCCATTCATGTGAACAATTCTAGACTGACTGACTGACTGAAGGTGGTGGGTGCAAATGCATTATGATTTATGGACATCTTGCGGGCTAGCGAGGTTGCGCAAATATCGCCTTCAGGTTCGGTCCTAAATCAGAGCAACTGTGTGCAGTTGCTATACTTACTTGAAAGCAGCATCTGGTGATCTGACGACCAAATGGTATGGGCTCTAGTTGTAATCCCACAGATTCCCTCCCTACAATTGCCACGGAAAACAGTAGATCGATATTCATTCAGCATAAGCTTGGTGGCGAAATAATTTACAATTTGTTAGCAATTGTTTGCTGTAGACGCTTGTCAACTAACGTGTTGATTCACAAGTCATGCCACCTATATTTTTTTTTCATTATTCGGGAACATGGTTGAAAAATTTGTTAAGTTATGTTATGTTTATGTTACATTCAGAAACTCCATAACTGTAGGTAATATAAAACAAATGAAATAAAATATATTTAATAAAATTCCCACTACTTATATGAGACTATTTCGACGCATCGGCTGAATCCTTTGCAATGCATAGTCATCTAATATCAAATAATGAAAGAAATAAAGCGGGTTCATGTTCTGAAATTGACGGCGTTTTTTCACTCTTTGACACCTCATGTTTTTAACATACTCATACTTTTTTCTGAGATTTTTTTGGTGTCTTATACAAATTTTATACACAAGAATAAATTACTCGTGAGATATAAACAACTCATGAGTTATTAATCAATGCTACTTATATCCCAAGATTTAAGAAAATAAGACATGTTACTTTGGACCTGAAATCAGAAAACTCGAAAATGAGACCTGAAACATTTAATCCGAGACAAGAAAAATGAGACATTAGACTGAGGCCATTTGGGGTGATTTTTGAATTTCTCAAACCCTGGGGTCTTAAAAGCTTCGTCTTGGCCCAAACCCATCTATGATTTTTAGCAGAATATTTAAGTAACGTTTACATGAGTAAATTTGAGCTTTTATGTTTGTATGATAAAGTTGAATATTTTGTACTGAAAAACCAACATCATTTTTGTATCTTCTGTCGAACCAAGCCTGGTTCTTGTGTCAAACTTTTTTGAAAACCGCAACTTCGTATCTTATTAGCCAAAAAAGCTATTAGTTTTTTAACAGGGGCATGTTATTTGGCATTAATGAACAATAAATTCAGTTGACATTACTGCTGGAGCCTCGCGAAGTGATGCCAGAAAAGTAATCAGGCAATACCTCGCTAGACACCAATCAGTGGTGTCAATTGAATTTATAATTTTTAATGCCAATTTAATTTTACTTGATATTTATCCTTTTTGAAACCTTTTGTCCAAAAAATTAGTTTAAAGTTTGATTCCAGAAGTTATCCTAGTTTTTCTGGTTTATTTAAAAAATATAAATCTCTTCTTGAATTGTCTTTACCCCTGATTTTAAGCCCCGTCAACGTCGTTTTTCGAGTATGGATGTGGGAAAAGATGGATACATTGTAATGGGCAAAAAACATCATCTGTTGAAAGAAAAAATTTTCAATTCAATAACCTTAAAAAAATAACTCTAAAACCTAGTATCCTCTACTTTATTACTAACCGTTTCATTATTTAAAGAAAATCAAGTTTGTCTTTTTAAATAGTTTGTTAATATGAAATTTAAAAAAAAATAAAATATAGGTTCCAATTCCGAAGTTTCCTAAAGACCGTAAGTATTTTCAACTTCTGTGAAAAAAGTTACAGAAGAATTCTGTTTCTAAAGTACGGAAATTTTAACGATTTAGAAAGTTTCTAATCCAATTGAATTTTAGGTTTTTTTTTAAAGCAAACATAAGTAGTCCAATTCAATAAATTAAATAAAATATTTTTAAGACTTTTTTCAGGAATGTCAGTCATATAAGTGATGATATGTTAAAACAATTTTAAAAACTGTAGAATCTAACATTATTAGGAAATTTTTCATTATCTTCATAAAAAACTATTTCTCAACTGGATGAAGTATAACAAACAAATACAGAATTGTTTTTAGGTAGATTTGATAGTTCATCAGTAATCAATGATTGGTTCCAATTGAATAACAACTTAACTTCATTTTAAAACTCATAAACATCATAACACCAAAACAAGAGGTGACAGACATAAATCGGACAAAAAATTCGAGTTCAAGACGCCAATATCTTCCAAATTTTCAAAACATATGCACCAAAACTAGTAACCATTGAAATTCTTTCAATAAGTTATTTAAATGGTAAGATGTTTTATTGAAAAAATATTTCTAAATGGTGAAAAACCTTACCTTTTTCAACTTCATATTTTAGTTTGATTTTCAAATAATTTTATCAAATTTCATAGAACCCAATATCTTCCAATTTTTTGTCGTGTCTTTGCCTTTGTTTCTCAAACCAGAATTTTTGTGTTTTGGAAAAATAATCATCTTGGCAGTCTATAAGTCGGATTTTTTTTTTATATGGAAACCATAATTTCTACATTTTGTGCTTTACTTTTAGGGGAAAGAGTTTCTTTTCATGTGCATTAGGGCGGCAATGAATGTTTGTACAAAAAAATCATGATCGAATTTTGAAAACCGACCGTATACACGAATTAGATGAGCTCAAAAAACTGACCTGTGCAAAATTTCAGCTCAATCGGACCCAAAAATGATTGAATCGTCGGAATCTGGTGTAAGTTTTTTTTTATTTTTGTTTTGCTCAAACATCAACTTTAAAATTACAAAAATCACCAAAAGGGAGAAATTTAGAAAATAGAAATTTTAAATTCTATAGCAAAATGTCTTGAAAATATATGAAGCGTCAAGATCTGGTGTAATCTCGAAATAAAAAATTTTAGCCAAAAATCGGCTGTAATTTGGCAAAACAAATAATTTCCAGAAAATCGATTTTTTTCCAGATCTCGATATTACAAGCTTTCTTAGACATTTGGCGCTTAAATTAAAATTTTGATTTTCCGAATTACATTTGGAACCCGTCTGGTGATTTTTAAAAGTTTTAAGTCGATTTCGACAATATTTTTTTCTCGAGATTACACCAGATTTCGACGTTTTTAAGGATTTCTCAGCCATTTGGCTCAAAATAAAAAAATCGATTTTCGGAATTTCCTCCCTTGGATGATTTCAAATACCATCAACTGGGGCAACATGCAACAATTTCCAACTTCAATGGATTCTAAAATCTGAATGCTTATAGATAATCATACCTCATACCATCAAAAGTTTTAAGGTTGATGGGACACCAAATTGACGTAGTCAGAAAAATCATCGGGCTATTTTTAAATTTACAAAAACATGCCATTTTCACCCTACTAAGAAACAGGGGTAAGTTGCAACAAACTCTGTAATTAATGAAAAATCAAATGAAAACGTTTGAACATTTATAGTTTTTGATACATTTGTGATGTCATAAAGCATAAAGCACTTATTGCAGTAATTTTTGGTTTTGTTCGAATGAAATTTTACATTTTTTCTATCAAAAATGTTTTTTAGAAAAAGTGTTAATCTGCTGCATACATTTAGGAGTTGAAAATACTACAAAATATTCCATTATCATAAATCATGGAAATAAATCTTAGGATGGATGAAATTTTAATGTTAACAAACGCATAAGGCAAAACAATCATATCCCAGCATATGGAAACGCGATTTATGAGATTTGGTTCTGATTTGCATTTTGTTGAATTTCACTGTATGTTTGTTACTTTAATTTACCGGCTTTGTAGGCCCGTGCGGAACAAAAAATTGATTTGTGAATGCTTCTAAATAAATTCTACCCGCTCATTTTCACCATCTATCATTTCATCTAACCTTCTATCCATCTATAAAAGTTCCATAATCTTTAGACGTCCCTACTAGAAAGGACATCACTTTTCACCGATAAGGCCGATAAATTGAAGTGAAAATTTTTTTAAATCGCATAGATGACAAATGAATTTAATTTGATATAAAAAAACGAAACATTAAATTTTATTTCAAGAGTGCCAGTGATCAAAGTTAGAAATAAAATTTGTTTCTTAATTCAAATTCATAATAAAAAGAAAAAAAGTTAGATTTTTCTCGAAATAGGCTTTTATGCACTCATACCATTTTTGCTCATTTGATTTTTGCTTTAAAAATATTAAAAATCAATTTAAAGACCTATGATTTTCAAGAATTGGGAAAAGTTAAAAAAAAGAGAAATTGCTATAAATTATTTTGAAGAAGTCAAAATTACGTGCGTTCCTGAAGAAAGTTGATAAAAGCCTTTATTTCCAATATTATTTGAAATATGTCACAAAAGTGCCGGTTTTCTTAAATAATTTATTTTCAGGGCACTAAAATAATAAAAAAAAAAGCTCTTGAATTAAATTCCTTCTCAATAAGGAGTAGAGCATTTTGAAGAACAGAAAACACAAATTAAAAATGAGGCTGAAGTTGGTTTCTTGAAGAATATTTCATCTATTATATAAAATTCTCTAGTAACGGTGTTTGTAGTACTACTCCTCCGAAATAACCCAAAGATTCAAATGAAATTATTTTAAGAATATTCTGTAGGCTTGAGGATCGGTTTAAATTAAATAAAATAAACACAAAGACGCATGAATTATCCTTAATAATTTAATTTGGATTTTTTTTAAACAACAACAACAAACAATTTTTTGATTATCTACAAATAAAAGTCATGGCTTCCATTTTTTAGAAATTTTCTTTGCTTTGGGCGCCAGGCGGTTTGTTTTTCGTCTCCATGGTCGAGGCGTCGCAAGCAAACGTCGCGAGGGAATAGTATAGACTAAATAATAACATGTATTAATTTTTCAGATCCACAACAAAATCCGATGAAAATTAACAAACACATGAACTGAACAAGAGCCTGTCCTCTTAACCTTCCAAAGTCGTTCGGGTCAATATGACCCGAAGCGCACATTCAAATCATCATAACTCTTCGAGAAAAAATCGCAAAAATTTGATTTTAAAAACCTCCCTCGGGAATCACGAAATACACCATCTGTAGTACCAGGCAACTTCCTGTGACCACCGGAAATGCTCCCTCAAAAAAATCCGTAATTAGGCTGTTCGGGTCTATATGACCCGAGAGTTTGCGTAAGTTCCCCTGGCCGCAAATATTGACCGATTTCTATGAATTTTAATTCATTGTTTAGATAATTTATTCTAGTTTCTCAATATCGAAAAATAAAGTCGAAATATTTTACGAAATCACCGGTAGCTGATTCCGAATGAAAAAAGTCCCGAAAAAGAGCTCTTTTTAGAATGCCTATAACTTGAGACAGGTTCCAAATATTGCGCTGATTTTATAATATTTGGAATTGTCAAGAATAAATCTATCCATGGATGTATAATTTTCTGGTGGTCCAAAGGAAGTTTTGGCCGCTATCCCGGAACTTCCGGTAGAAAAAATTCTTACTTCAAAAAAGTCACCCAATTTTGGCTTTGCATTGCTGTATCTCGGTTACCAATGGATCGATTCTCTAAATTCTAATTTTAGTTTTTTTTCGTTAACTTTATTATTATTTTCGTAGAACATAGTTGGTTCCTCAATAATCTCAGTTGTTAAGTATATGGTAATGAAACTCACATCTTTTTTGTCATTTTTCAAACTCCCCCTCGTGTCGGTGGGTTTACGCGATTTTGTTAGCGTGATTTCTCTAAAATTTGAACTCAAATTGGTCACTTTTTATATACCTAGAGATTCATTAGAATCTCCTCTTTCGATTGACATACATTTTGTGTGGTGTTTTGAAAATTTGTAGCAACGTTTTTCGAATTTACTGAAAGCTGCCAGATTTCAACCAGTTTGGTCCACGTTTTCAACAGGTTGGTGTACAAATCTCGCACCCCTCATGTAGCTGCGGGAGAAACAAATCCTGTAGCTCTCTTTTTGTCGCTCACCAAATCTACCACCCAACCCAACCCAGCAGCAGGAGGAACTGCCGTCTCGCCGCGTGGTTTGTTGATTGATTGTGCTGATGCTGATAACGAAATGAATGCTTTATTGTTGTTTGTAGGAATTGCTTGAATCTTTTTTGACATAATATTTTAATGGATGGGCAACATTTCTAAAGTTCACGTCCATGATTTCAGATTCAGATTACAGATTTCAGATTGCACATTTCAGATTTCAGATTCAGATGCCAGATTTAAATTTCAAGATCCGATTTCAGATTCAGATTTCAGATTCAGATTTCAGATTCAGATTTCAGATTCAGATTTCAGATTCAGATTTCAGATTCAGATTTCAGATTCAGATTTCAGATTCAGATTTCAGATTCAGATTTCAGATTCAGATTTCAGATTCAGATTTGGATTTCGGATTCAGTTTCAGATTTCAGATTCAGATTTCAGATTCAGATTTCAGATTCAGATTTCAGATTCAGATTTCAGATTCAGATTTCAGATTCAGATTTCAGATTCAGATTTCAGATTCAGATTTCAGATTCAGATTTCAGATTCAGATTTCAGATTCAGATTTCAGATTCAGATTTCAGATTCAGATTTCAGATTCAGATTTCAGATTCAGATTTCAGATTCAGATTTCAGATTCAGATTTGGATTTCGGATTCAGTTTCAAATTTCAGATTCAGATTTCAAATTCCGATTCAAATTCCGATTTCTGATTAAAGTTTCTGATTGAAATTTCCGAATATTCGTTACTTGAATCATAGATTTTGTGTCTCCTGCAGTAAACACTGCTTGAAATAAAAGAAAAGAATCATGATAACATTCAAAACAAATGTATCACTGAAGAATTCTTAAATTCAGAAAATTCAGAAAATAATCATGATAACATTCAAAACAAATGTATCACTGAAGAATTCTAATAATAAAATATCTAAAAAGATTCAAGAAGCTTATTTCAATTTGGAAAAAAAATCTTTCTCTATTTTAAAATCAAAACATTTACTACGCAAAGAGGCATCAGCATCAGCATAATCAATCAACAAACCACGCGGCGAGACGGCAGTTCCTCCTGCTGCTGGGTTGGGTGGTAGATTTGGTGAGCGACAAAAAGAGAGCTACAGGATTTGTTTCTCCCGCAGCTACATGAGGGGTGCGAGATTTGTACACCAACCTGTTGAAAACGTGGACCAAACTGGTTGAAATCTGGCAGCTTTCAGTAAATTCGAAAAACGTTGCTACAAATTTTCAAAACACCACACAAAATGTATGTCAATCGAAAGAGGAGATTCTAATGAATCTCTAGGTATATAAAAAGTGACCAATTTGAGTTCAAATTTTAGAGAAATCACGCTAACAAAATCGCGTAAACCCACCGACACGAGGGGGAGTTTGAAAAATGACAAAAAAGATGTGAGTTTCATTACCATATACTTAACAACTGAGATTATTGAGGAACCAACTATGTTCTACGAAAATAATAATAAAGTTAACGAAAAAAAACTAAAATTAGAATTTAGAGAATCGATCCATTGGTAACCGAGATACAGCAATGCAAAGCCAAAATTGGGTGACTTTTTTGAAGTAAGAATTTTTTCTACCGGAAGTTCCGGGATAGCGGCCAAAACTTCCTTTGGACCACCAGAAAATTATACATCCATGGATAGATTTATTCTTGACAATTCCAAATATTATAAAATCAGCGCAATATTTGGAACCTGTCTCAAGTTATAGGCATTCTAAAAAGAGCTCTTTTTCGGGACTTTTTTCATTCGGAATCAGCTACCGGTGATTTCGTAAAATATTTCGACTTTATTTTTCGATATTGAGAAACTAGAATAAATTATCTAAACAATGAATTAAAATTCATAGAAATCGGTCAATATTAGCGGCCAGGGGAACTTACGCAAACTCTCGGGTCATATAGACCCGAACAGCCTAATTACGGATTTTTTTGAGGGAGCATTTCCGGTGGTCACAGGAAGTTGCCTGGTACTACAGATTGTGTATTTCGTGATTCCCGAGGGAGGTTTTTAAAATCAAATTTTTGCGATTTTTTCTCGAAGAGTTATGATGATTTGAATGTGCGCTTCGGGTCATATTGACCCGAACGACTTTGGAAGGTTAAATAGGTTATTTGTAAAAAGTGAGGATATGCATTTTCCGGAAGCATTTTCAGATGAAAAGGTACACTAGAGTAAGTGCAAACGTTCAACATTTATAAAAAATGTATAAATCATTTCTTCATATTTTAACTGTTGGGCCCATACCAACAATCTGACTAAATAAACTAAACTTTTTTTTAATCCATACACCGAAAAACACTGTACTGTTTGTTCACACACAACTCAAGTACGTACTTAACATGAAAAGTGTGTTGTTGTTTTATGTATTTTGACTACATAGAAGAGACTTTTCTTGAAATTGATGTGCCAGTGGAAGCAGAATTTTTTTTATATATAAACTTCAATATGACCGGAAAGTGGTGAAAATAGAATAAACCCTGTCGTTTTATATGGTGGAACAAGTTCAAACGAGCCTTTTAGCCACGAAACATCACCTTTTAGGAATTTTCTCTCCAAAATGATTCAGCATTATACGAGAAAGGTCTGAAAGGAGAATCCCGCGTGTTGAATCTGAAGTGGATATTCAAAATTATGAAAAGTGTCTTTGTAATTGAAGGTCTTTCGTTTAGAACAGCATTCAGTAAAAGTGGAGTATCAAACGTTTACTTTAACTCCAAAAAAATCCGCAGATATATCAATGAAATTTGATAAATCAATCAGGAACATGTATTACATTTATTTCAAAGCCTTTACACTATATTTTGCATCTATGAATAAGTTCAGAAAATGCATTGTGTTTCACTTGCTTCAATAATTGGGACAAATGTAACTTAGAAATATCTTTTTGTCAACCTTCTTGCATATTTCGCTTTCAACCAAAAATTATTAAATTAAAATCCGTTTGCATTTGCCCTGTAGTCAAAAGATCACACAAAATCTCAAAATCATCATTTTAAGATTTTGTGTGATGTTTACATGAAAAACTTTAAAAAATACTAATATGTCCCACCGTCGAACCATGAACAGATTTTTTTTTTTTTTTATCCATTCAATTTTTGATTATCTGCTTTTCAGTCGATTGTTAATGAACAGATAAGGTCAGTAAGTTTAAATCTTGAAAAACCTTAAAAAAGGAAAAATTGCTGTAATTCAGCCGAATAACAAAATTTCAACTTTTTTTTTCCTTTAAAAACCATTATTTTCCTTGATTCATTGAGTTGCAGTTTATCAATATGAATTTAATTTGCACTTTTTGCTAAAACAAATCAAAATATTGTAATTTGCAGTATAAAAAGTAGCCAGATTTCAAACCATGGCAAGTGCTGTTTGGCATCACTTCAAGTTGTAATGTCTCATGTCTACAAGTTAAATATATAAAGCGAAAAATTAGAAACTTGATTTTAACATGGAAAGGTGTTTGGGTACGAGATATGTTTCTATGATTGTTACGAACCTTTCTGCAATGCAGTGTGAAGAAGGAAGGGACAAAAGGAGTTTAATGTAAATTGCGATGTATAGCTTGAAAACTTATCAAACCAATAAGGGCATGCACACAAGTTTGTTGGCATAAATCGAGAACTTATAAAGCAAAAGAATTTGAGACCCTTCCTTACTTTTGGGTGGAGTCGAAAAGAAGGAGGCAAGTCTTTCATATTATATTTGGCATACACAGCAAAAATTATTTCCTGTAAAATTACGCAAATGTCCTGTAACAAAAAGGAGCAGGACATTTACCGTTATTTTACAGGTCGAAAAACAAATAACGTGACATTTAATGTCCAGTGTACAACTTTTTTACAGGACATTTGCTGTAACAATAAATGAATCTTCGTAAACTTTCAAGGAAAACAATTTAAAATTACAGGTTTTGTTAGTTACAGGTTGATTTATTTTAAAGGTTGGAGTTTCAGTGACACGTAATAGTCAAAAAAAAAATTTCTGTGTTATTTGAAAACTTATCAGACAAACAAAGCGAAATGCTACGTCATTTAGATACTAAAAACTTAGTTATAGTAGTTCGTGAGCACTTTTTGCATTGCAAGAGGGAAAGTCCATGTCATTAAAATATACATTTTAACATCATTATAAACTTTTTGAAGCTTATAAAAACAGAGTAAATTTTTCAGATCTTGAAAAACAAGTCTAGCGTTCAATTTTAATAAATTATTATTAAATTATCTTTGTCCTGAAATTGGAAACTACAGTTGCGGTCACTTTTTAAAGCGTTTCCTTCTAAATTTACTTGAAATGTGGTTTGAAATGCTACTTAAGAAATAAAGCTTGATTTCCAAAATTTTAACAAATTTAATTTATTTTCGGAAGATGTAGCAGAGCACACCAGGCCAGTTTGTATAAGCATAGAATTTGAAATGATAAATCCGATTTTTTTTATTATCATTAATGTGATGATTAATAAAGTATGGAAAAATTTGATAAGATAAACTTTTTTTTTAAACCCAATTTTAAAAACTAGGTAAGGATTTTATGTGGCAAGATTTGAAATTCAATAAAATAAAAAGTTTACTAAATTGTAAATCAAAATTGACAATAAAAAATTAGTTTCGATTCATGAACGGATCGTACACTTAAATGGCTTGAGCGTAGAGTGATAATAGAACTGCACACAGCAGGAGACGAGAAAATTTTCTGACATGTTTGTAGACACTTATTCTGAAACCCTTTTGGGATCAAGTAATTTCACGTTACTTCATTTTTTTAAATGAAAATTTTACCTGAAAAAATCTCCATAGGATAAACCCCTGAACCTTCCCCCCGCACAGTGGTTCAAAGTTCAAAAAAGTCCTATAATCTTTACCAAAAAACCTTTTTTTGGTAAAGAATATAGGCGGAAAGTTGAAAAAAATATGAAATCGAATTTTTTTAAGTTTACTTTGTTTGTCTATAATTGTCAAAACGGGGTTTGAGATTTATACTGGTAAATTGAATATTTTTCAATTATTTATGAATATTTTTTAAAATTAAGTATGAGTTCCGAAATTCCTCTAAGTTAGTTGT
The DNA here is from genome assembly GCF_029784155.1 of Uranotaenia lowii. Lineage (NCBI taxonomy): Eukaryota > Metazoa > Arthropoda > Insecta > Diptera > Culicidae > Uranotaenia > Uranotaenia lowii. The sequence continues at coordinate 109,793,222 of NC_073692.1, forward strand.
ATTAATACTAAAACTGATGTTTTATGGTGAAGTTGCATATATATTGAGCAAACAATGCTTGGCTTACTCTGTATAAATATTTTAAAATTTTCATGTTAGAACCAACAGCGTTCCACTCAAAGACGTCCTTTTCAAAATATAGCAAAAGCTAGCATCTGATTTTAAGATATGTTTATGATGAGTCTTTCACCCATTCAACGGTACATGATTAACCACTACGATCCGCAGTGCATGCAATATTTTTGCTCCGAAGAATAAATAGAGTGAATCGAAAAAATGTTATCATACAATTTTGGGTTCTCAATCAAGCGAATCTTCATTAGTTCATGATATTGAGAACGTTTTTCATCTGCAAACTGTGAAACAGATTATAATATATAACTTCGGTATGGACATTATAAATTTTTAAAGATTTATGTGCTTTTTATAGTTGTTTTGGGTTGAGTATAAACAAATATATTTTTAATTCTTGTGTTTAAGTTGTCGTTCACCTTTGTTCCATGGAAGAAGCATAAAAGGCCCTAGAAAATATCTAATTACATCATAATCATTTGGTTGTCGCTGACTTGAAAAATGGACTTTTTACCAGCTTTTTGGGGATATGAACCACTGTGCCCGGCCTTGTTCACACGGCCATGTTTCAGTCTCAGTAGGGAAAAACGGATTGTAATGTTGACGTTATTTAGCACTGTTTGGCATATATTCTTTAAATATGAAACATACAACTTTTGACGAATTCTTGTAGGTAAATAGTTGTTTTTCGAACATTTTGTCAATTTAGCACTAGATTTTGGATTTCGGGAAAATAAACATAAGATTGTCGCAATAAAGCAATAAAGGCTAATTTATACGGATTCTAATTATACCATTTCATAAGCGCTGCAATGCTTTACAAAAATAGTCAAGAGTTTTTAAATTGACACTCCAAGCCTAGAACTCTAACAGGTTAAAATACTGGAATAGGGTTAGGGGATAAATCAGACAAGTTAAACTGCAAAACATTTCATCACAGTCCTTTTAATAAGCCCCTTGTTATTTTCCTAATGTCTTTCAATCCTCAAACAGTAGCCGTTTAAACCTCTATTTCTAAGTCCTGATCGTCAAATGGCTAATGGTCTGACTTGTTTTGCGTAACTATTAGTGCACGAAAAAGATAGAGCACCATCAATTATGCTACACTAGAGCTGACACTATTTGCCTTGTCTGGCGTGTCTTTGGGACGAGTCGTTACTCTGCCTAGATTCATCCCTCGAATGCAACTTCCAAAGCATTAAAAAAAACCAACAAACGATTCCTACAAACCGGAGAATTTGGTTGCTGCAACCGGGTTGGCAACAATTTTGACAGGCCATGGTGAGACAAATTATTTATGACTTACCTTTCAGTTGTGCATGTTTAGTGGGTGACTCCCGCTGAGCAGAGCTCGCAAAAAGCGGCTTCTATGAGTCAACCTTCAACCCAAGAGAGCAGCCCGAAAGACTGGCCCACGTCGACGTTCCCCCATTGAATAAATGTACTACCGAAATTGGTTGGTACCATATTATGGACCCTGGTTTCAGGCCTCTTTAACTCACCATAACCTACCTTCCAGTGGACATCCTTCAGGGGTGATTGGAAAACTACAACTTAAGTCAGCTTCGGCTATGATGCGGTAATTTGCAAATCGAATTGCTCGACATGGGCTGACCTTTCCCAAGATAAGAAACGATTGGACGGACGGTCGTCCCCAAGATAAGTATTTAGTGTGGTTGCCGTTTTGGAAACTTAACTATGCATATAGCTGGTGCCTTATGGTCTTATGGTGTGTTTCGTAATGGATTTTTGCGGTTGTTGGGTAACCGAATATCCTAACGATCGATTAGCCAACAGGGACCGAAACAATTAATATCACGAAACCAATAACAGTAGCCTTCAGATGTCCCATGAACTGAAACTATCCGAAATTCCAACCAACTACTGTGACATTATTGAATAACCTTTCTAAATATGCCATAGACCAATTTGTGAAAAAAAAAACCCAGAAGAGTGGCTTCCGACTGAGAAACTAACTCGATAGCTATCATTACTGACAACCGATATCGACGACGATTGGCGGTTTCGTTTGGTGACGACCTCTGGTGACCTCAACAAATGGCTCAATGAAAATGCAAAGTAAACATTTGCAATTGGGTTGCCAGCTGAGCAGTTCTACCAATTAACAAAAAAGTCAATATATTGGATCCTATATTTCAAAGTAGTTGTATACTGATTGAAACATTATTTAAAAATGATTCAAATGAATTTTAAATAAAAAAAACTTCCACATGAAAGGCAACGAGTTTTCCGGGTTCGTCGTTCTAACGTTGAAGTCTTTTGTTTATATTGTAGACTCGTGGGCTGTCCTTTCCAGCAGCGGTTGAGTCATTTTATTGAGTTAATTAAAAAAAAGAACACACACATATAAGATCTCAGTGAAACTTCATGTTTCTTTGGAGAGATCTAAATTCTACTTAAGACTAAGTGTATATCTTTCAAGGATATAATGGCTAGCATTTTTACTCATGCTAAGACCACCAACCCACAGAAAGTGTACTATGTTTGCCGTGATCAAAACTTGATCTCATGACCTCTGGCTTAGAAGACTTGAACGCGATCCTCTAGGCCACGGTCGGCGGCATTAGTTTCTTTCAGAAATTACTTTGAGAATAACAACTGCAAAATACCTCTGAAAGACTGCATTAAATATCTACAGTTTAATTTTCCATTACGATTTAAAAAAAAAAAGACAACTAGCCGGAAGGTTAACAGACCCAGATTACTATTATCTTTATCTTCAAAACAACTGAATCGATTTTGATAAATTATATCATTTTGGTCATGGCTACATGTTCGCTATCTATTTATCAAGAAAAAAGTTTATTTGAGTTCTGGTGGCGTTTTAGAATTCCTAAAAGCTCCTTGAAATGCAGTTATCTATTCAAAAAATTCGTAGAATTATTATTATTCACTTTTACACAGTATTTTTTTTAGCAACAAACTTGTCTTTGATGAAAAACATAAGTGGTACAATTTTCATTTCGCACCCTTTTTTCATATTTATGTTCCTCAACGCCAATTACTACGTCCAAAAAAAGTAAACTTATGCTTGATAAATTCGTTAAAAAATTCCAAACAAATTATTGAAGAAAATTTTGGTAATTTTCAATCATTTTTATTATAACAAGCAAAACACATAGTGGTACTATTCTTATTTCGCTCACTGTATCAAATCTTAATCTTTATTTTTAACATCAGATGCATTTTCAATAATTTAATGACAGTTTTCCAAATATGAAAAAAAAATTATTTAATATTCTAATTCGAAGTTGAGAGACGAACCAGCCAAAGGCTGAAAGTCTCTCTAATAAAGACAAAAAAAATAATTCAAAGTTCTTAAAGCTTCGAAATGGCAACCTCAAATTGTAAACTCAGATTCAGATCATTTGAAATTGAAATATTAATTATGATTCACAATACAGATTAAAAATAAATAATTTAAATAGTGAATTTAGATTCAACCTGAACTACAGAATTAAAATAATGTATTCATGATCGGGGGCTTTGAAACTTGGCTTATAAAGTTCTGATCTGGAATAAGATTCCGAGATCGTATTTTTTGTACAGGTCAGAAACCGTTTGGAAATTTGGATACAGAATCAAAGCAACATTTTTGAGTAAAGGTTCATCATTTCAATTCATAATGCCGATTTAAAATTCAGAAGAAGATTAAGCTTGTTAATACATTTTTCAATCAAAATAAATTGTTATCCTCAACAAAATTTAAAAGATCATGAACTTAAGATTGCTTGTCTTTTCAATTTCCTGATTTCAAATTTTTAATCAAAATTAGCTGAAAATCATGAATTTAAATTTGAGTTTTTTGCGGAAAACACAAATTTTATTTTAAAAAAATCATCCACGGGATTTTCATTATGTAATTGATTCTTTATGAAAAATATTTGCTTCAAAATAATCATTTACCTGATCATTTACCATAATTAGATTCATAACCTTTGAATTATGCATTTTAATGGAGCAAACTAGCTGCAAGTAAAAAAAATCGAGATACCTCGTATTTAGTCCGCAACTTGTTGATATTAAAGGTTTTTTCAAGCCAAACTTCAAACTAAAATCATATATTTGGTTCACATTACTTGTGATCAGAAAATCTGATAATTTTTGTTTCATACTTTTATTTAATTTCATCGAATGCTAAAATCTTTGAATTTGCAAAATAGTTCGGATGTTCCCGCATCATTGGTCACTCCCCTGCCCCTATCAAATCGTGGATCAGACACCAATGGCAATGACAGTTGAGAAGACAGACTAAGTCGTTGAATATTAGCAAGTAAGTGCATCGTCATTCACCTGTTAAAACTCACTCAGTTAGTTAAAAGTTAAAATTATACAATCACATAGTTCTGTTTCATAATTTGGATCGTGAGTATAAGAAATTTGAATAACTGTTCTATAAGTTAAAAAATGATAATTTCTAGAATTCCAACGAGTATTATAACGGATATAACTAACCGTATCGTGGATTTCATAAATTCGGAGATCACACAATGCACTTGCTCATCTAATATTAAAATTCCTGTAATCCTCTATTATCTAAGCTTAAAATTATATCATTATCTAGAGTTCCATCGAATTATCTAACGGTTATAATTACCTTATTGTTGAGGTTAAATTTGGAGGTTATACAATGTAAGTGCACAACTAAAATCGAAATGTAAACCTCGAATAATAATTTCCTTCATTAGCTTTTAGCTACGCCAATCAAAATCGTTGCTGCTAAACGAAAGTCCGAGACAGCTTCAACATCGGAATATTGAGCTTGCTTGATTAGAGTACACATTTTTTTAGAAATGGGAGTATCTCCAAAAAAAGCTTATTTTATACTCAAATCAACCAAGTAAGATCTATTAGACTATTAAACAAATTTAAAGATTTAAACCATCAACGAAAGCGAGCTTAGCTCACCTTCAAGGTTTAGGAAAAATTTGTCTAAAGTTACGATTTAACACGAAAGCCTTCAATGTAAAACTACTTTAAAATGGATAATCATATGGTTACAAACATAATTTGTTTTACTTTTTTTTTGTATTCGTGCATTTTTGAGCAAAAAAAATCATAAGTAAAAATCATATAGCGCCGATGTGGTCTAGCGGATAGGTTGGCGCGAGTCTGGTTTTGGTATGCCAGGCGTACTGGGTTCGATTTCCGGTATCGGCAAGAAAACTTTTAGGTTCGAATCCCATAAGTGGCCGACAGGACATACTTTCGATTAGAAATGAATATAAGTGAACAGAAAAGCTATTTATAAATCGAAATTCTATGAGAACCAAATACCAAATTCCTGATCTCTGGTTGTTGATAAAGCAAAATGATAATTATCTGAAACGTGTAAGAAATCATCCCAACAATATTCACCGCAAAGAAATGCTTACAAAAAACTATATCACAAAAAGAAAACGTACAAGTGACTGTACTTCTGAATAATACCCCCCATACTAAACTTTGCAAAACATTAATCAACTTTAAGGAAAATAACAAAAAAATCGCAGTTTCAGTTTACAGACAATGGTGAACTCATAACCGACAATAAAACATGTATCTGATGAATTTAACAGTTATTTTTGAAGAAATTCCCACTAAATCGGAATTTTATATTTTATCTCATACTAGCTGATCCCATACGAACTCCATTTCGCTTTCAATTTAAAATATGTCATGAACAGTTTGAATACATGTCAATTGCCAGGCATTTTCCAGATGCATTGTTTAGCAATAATTGCAAAAATGTTGAACACGTAATATGGAAGATATCTTTTTTTGTCGTTTGCTACTAAATTCAAAATCAAGAATCAATTGACCATGTCGAAAAACCCCGTATATGAATTTTCGTCTCGATGCAATACACACTCACGTCATTATTGCAAAAACTAATTACAGTTAATATGGAAGACCACCTTATTTGCCTTGATACAAATATTGAAATCGGATATCAAATGACCGTCTCAATCCCCGTGTATAAATTTGACTCAATTGATATCTAAAATTGATTGTCCTTTCTTCGAAACTGTGCAAATTTTCAAACCAATCCATAGCATAATAACGTCAATATCACAAAAAAAAAACAGTGAACAGTTAATATAGACGACGACTTTGGCCGACCCCTGGCCTAAAATTGGATAATTGGAATCAATTGTTCCTCCTTAATAATTTCTATGTGCAAATTTTCAACTCAATCCGATGTACAATAACATCAATATCACAAAAATATTGAAAAGATAATATGGATGACCCCTTTTGCCGGCCCCTTGAACTGAATTTGTTACCTGAAATCGATTGCACGTCATTCAAAACACTCGTGTACCAGTTTTCATCTGAATCCGATGTATAATAACGTCAATATCACAAAAATAGCGACCAGTTAATATGGATGACCTCTTTTGCAGGCCCCTTACACAACATTTGATACCAGCAGTCGATTGCCCGTCTTTAAAAATGTCCGAGCGCAAATTTTAATCTCGATCCGCTGTTTAATGACGTCAATATAGACAAATATTGAAAAGTTAATATGGACGACTCCTTTTGCCGACTCCTGACCCAAAGTTCAATACCTGAAATCGATTTCCCATCTCTCAAAACCCCCATGCGCAAATTTTCATCACAATCCGACGAAAAATAACGTCAATAACACGAAATCAATATTTGTCTTCTATGGTCGACCCCCTTCAAAAGGAGTCATCCGAAAATCTGAATACATTTTTCATCATTCCTGGCCCTAATGAGCATCCATACCAATTTTCAGCTCTCTAGCTCTTTAAAAGGATGAGTCTATAGAGGACAAATCATCAAACAAACAAATCCACAGAAATAGCTTTTTACATTCGATGGTCATCGTCCAACGAGTTCGGTTGTGTTTTCGGAAGCTCCAATTGTTTGTCGATAGTGCTGAGTGAAAAAGAGTGCTCCTGCAAGTGTTCTACTGTCCGCCGATAAGTATCTTTTATTATCTATTGTGATAACGTGAAAACAAAGACCCTTTTGAAATTGGCTTACCTTTTATTGCTGGAGGCCTAGCTTCCAGCGTAACCATGGCTGGGAAAGATCCCAACATGGATTTTGATCAACAAGACCAGACACATATTCCGGAAACCCAAACTGATCCATTTTCTTTGAATAACCCCTCCTCTCTTCCCCCTCCAGTAAATATTCCTGAATCATCTAACCCTTCTTCGTCTCCTCAAACATCTGAAATTCCTCCTACTGCCTCTCCGTCTCAACCTGGACGTGATGTTACATTTTCATCGTTACCGATGTCGTCTTCAATAGAAGTACGTTCATTTCCGACCAAACGGTCGAAATGTTACCCTGAAACCGCTAAGGGACCGTTTGAAGTTTTTATACGTCAAAAGGATAAGCCTATCAATGTTCTTCTCGTTTCCGCGGAGATTCATAAACGGTTTCGTACGATTAAAGAAATTCGCAAGATAAGTTCGGGAAAGGTTCGAATCGTTTTCACTAATCGAGAAGAAGCGAACGAAGTTGTGAAAAACGAATTACTTTGTAGCCTTTATCGTGTATATGTGCCGAGTGAGAGAGTAGAAATTCATGGCGTGATTTACCAACCGGATGTGGATCTTCGTTATTTGGTTGAAGAAGGATTGGGTACGTTCAAGGACCCGAGAGTACCTAGTGTTTCCGTTTTAGAATGTCACCAATTGGTGGAATCTCAGATAGCAGGCGATAAAAAATCTTTTGTTCCATCAAGTGCCATACGTGTAACTTTTGTGGGTAATGTATTACCAGATTATTTTATGATTGATCATGTGCTTATTCCGGTTCGATTATTTTCCCCAAAACCCATGCTTTGTGATAAGTGCAAAAAATTTGGTCATACTCATCATGTTTGTGCAAACAAGGTATGTTGTGGTAAATGTGGTCAATTTCACAAAGAGAGTGAGTGTTCTGTAACTGAGGCTGTTTGCATCCAGTGTAAGGGAACCCATCCTAATCTATCTAAACTAGACTGCCCAGTTTATCAGCAGCGTGCTTTGCTAGCAAAAAAGAGAGCTCTTCAAAAATCCAAATTGAGTTACGCCGAAATGGTTCGCGCGGTGAGCGGTAAATTTGAAGATGAAAATATCTATAGTTCTCTGAGTGATATGTCTGACTACGATGAAGCATTTCCAGAGCTAGTAACCTTAGAAAATCAAAAGAGAAAAAAGCTCACCCCTACACGGCAATCAAAAAAATCTAAGTTGGTCATCATAAATTCCTCAACTAACCCTAATCCCCCCCCATCTCCTAATCTGGTTGAACCTTCCACTAGCGCCGTAAAAGAGCATTCTCCGATCCCTCCTGGTTTCAATACGAACAACTCTAGCCCAACATATAACACATCAACTTCAGAAAAATTCAACATCACCCAATTGATTCAACTTTTTTCAAGTATCTTTAACCTTGATCCTACATGGGTAGAGCTTATTAAGAAACTGACTCCAATCTTAAAACCTCTGCTTGCGAAACTCATTGTTGCTTGGCCAATTATTGGTGCATTCCTGACTATCGATGGCTAATTTCAATCAAAGAAAGATGCTCTCATTCCTACAATGGAATTGTCGAAGTATTCTACCGAAACAGGCAAATCTTCGCTCCTTTTTATTAGAAATTAATGCCACCTGCTTTGCTTTATGCGAAACATTTCTAGTGGAGGAGTTATCTCTTCATATTCCATCTTTTAACATAGTTCGACAAGACCGTGATACTAGAGCCGGAGGTGTTTTATTGGGAATAAGAAATGAGCTATCATTTAAAAGAATAACTTTATCAAATACTAGTCCCATTGAAATTGTTGCTTGTTCTATCAAAATCAATAATGATTTAATCTCAGTAGCTTCTATGTATATTCCTCCAAATGTTAGATTGAACGCAAATATGCTCCGAAACATAATTTCTCAACTTCCTCATCCAAGATTGATACTTGGGGACTTTAATTCTCATGGTTGTGCATGGGGAGAACCCGAAGATGATAGTAGAGCTGCAATTATATATGATTTGCTGGAAGAATTTGAATTGTCAGTATTAAATACTGGACAAATTACCCGCATAGCTTGCCCTCCAACAAGATGTAGTAGGGTTGACCTTTCATTAATTTCTTCTACCTTAGCTTTAAATTCAACTTGGTCCGTTTTAAATGATCCAGCTGGAAGTGATCACCTTCCTATAAAAATTCAACTATCTTCAAATGTTTTCACAAACATTGTCGTTCCATTTGATTATTGTAGAAATATGAATTGGAAAAACTATTCAACATTCATTTCTGAAACTATATCAAAATCAATGCCATTAGAAAATTATGAAATCTATCAATTTCTAACGAAGCTCATAATTCAAGCAGCAACATATGCACAATCAAAACCTATAGTAAAAAATTTGACGCCACGAAAACCACCCACACTTTGGTGGGACAAAGAATGTAGTGAAATTATTAGGAAACGTTCAGAAGCATTTAAAGCTTTTAGAAAATTTGGAAGAATGGAATTATTTTTAAAATACAAAGAAATTGAAGCAAAAAGTAAACGAATGTTTAAAACTAAAAAAAAGAATTTTTGGAAAACTTATGTTGAATCACTTACAAAAGAAACTGCGATGTCCAGTCTTTGGTCAACAGCTCGAAAAATGAGGAATTATTTCCCTCCATCTGACAATACAGAAGAAAATAACGATAACTGGATTTTTGATTTCTCCAATAAAATTTGTCCTTTGTTTGTGCCAGTTGAAAATCCTATATTCACCCACGGCTCTGATGCTTTTAGAAGTGTGATCAATGATTTTACAATTTTAGAGCTAGAACATGCGTTGGAAGCATGCAATAATTCCTCACCGGGACTAGATGAAATAAAGTTCTCCATGATAAAAAATTTACCTACATCAGCAAAGTTGCTTCTTGTCAAATCTTTCAATTGGATTTTCAGAACAAACAGTATTCCAGAATCTTGGAAAAACATAAAAATTGTAGCAATCATTAAACCTGGCAAAAATCCTAACCAATCTGACTCTTATCGACCCATAGGTTTGATATCTTGTTGCAGAAAAACTTTAGAAAAAATGATTCAATTTCGTTTGGAATGCATTTTCGAAAGTAAACATTTTTTATCACCATCACAATACGGGTTTCGGCAAGCCCGCAGTACAAGGGACTGTCAAGTTTTGCTTGCAACTGATATACAAATGGCTTTTGAATCTAAACAAGAGTTGGCTTCCGTGTTTCTTGATATTAGAGGTGCGTATGATGCGGTTTTGATTGACATTTTATGTAAAAAACTTAACAATTTTGGGATACCTTGTCAGTTCACATCATTTTTATATTCGTTGTTATCCTTTAAAAGAATGCATTTTTTCCATAAAAATGAAAACAAATCGACTCGGGATAGCTTTTATGGCTTGACGCAGGGATCTGTACTAAGTCCACTTTTATACAATATATACATCAATGATATTGATAGATGTATTCCAAATGGATGTTATTTGGTGCAATATGCTGACGATAGTTGCCTTTATACAACTGGTAAAGAAACATTAGTAATCGATAGAGCTCTCCAATCAGCGTTAAACAATCTTTCTGATTGGGCTTCGAAATTGGGGTTTGAATTTTCATCTTCAAAAACCGAAAGCGTGGTATTTTCCAGAAAAAGATCTCCTTCCTCGATTTCACTTGAATTAAACCAAATAAAGATTAAACAGTCCACCGGTTTCAATTATTTAGGCGTTTGGTTCGATTCTAAATGTACTTGGAAGTTACACATTGATTATCTTCTCCGTAAATGTCAAAGGCGAATGAATTTCCTTCGCACCATTTGTGGAACCTGGTGGGGTTCACACCCTAACGATATGGTAAAACTCTACAAAACGACCATTTTATCAGTACTTGAGTATGGTTGTTTTATTTTTCATCAAACAGCCAAAACCCATTTTTTTAAATTGGAAAGAATTCAATACAAAAGTCTTCGGCTTTGTTTAGGTTTACTAACATCAACTCATACGATGTCAGTGGAAGTATTAGCAGGGGTGTTACCATTGAATATTCGCTTCATGCAGTTGAATTGCCGCTATTTGATAAATAATCACATAAGATCTTCGCATATAATGGATAAATTGGATACACTATTTGACATGAACCCAGAATCTTCCTATTTGAAATCCTACCGACAGTGTTTGTTGATTCCGTCGTCTCCTGAACATAGAGGGAATTATTTTGATATGAATCCAGATGAGATGTTTGTAACCATTGATGTTGACTCCTCAATTCAAGAAATTTTTTCTAACCTTAACGACAGTCATCCTAGAACGCATATCAAACTTATTTGCGAAGAAAAAATCTCAGAATATCCTGTAGAAAATCAATTTTTTACTGATGGATCTTTTAAAGAAGGCGTTTCGGGCTTTGGGGTTTATAATCTAAACCATTCGGTCTCCTTCAAGATGAGAAGTCCTAGTTCAATTTATGCGGCAGAATTGACAGCCATATGGTATGTTTGTGAGCATATCAAATCTTTATCCGTAGATAGATACTTAATTGTTACAGATAGCCTTAGCTCATTAAATGCTTTAAACAAATTAAGACTTAGCAGTAAAACAAATCAAATCATTTTTAAAATTAAGGAAGCATTATCCGTTATCTCTACGAACGGTTCCAAAGTTTCGTTTTTGTGGGTTCCTTCTCATTTCGGTATTGATGGAAATGAGAAAGCTGACACCTTAGCAAAACGAGGGACATATGACGGAGATGAATTTTATAGACATTTAGATCCGGTTGACTACTATTCTTTCGTAAACTCTCTAGCTTTGAGTTCATGGCAGCAACAATGGGATGAAAGTCCATTAGGGAGATTCTGTTTTAGTATAATCCCGACCGTAAAAGATAAACCCTGGTTTTCAAAAATAGCTAACTGTAGCCGAATGTTTATTAAAAATATGTCACGTATCATTTCTAACCATACGACTTTGAGAACACATCTTTTCAGAATCAATATCGTCGACTCCAACTTATGTGAATGTGGAGAAGACTATGAGCACATCGATCACATCGTATGGAGTTGCCCAAGGTTTGAGGAAAATCGAAGTATGTTGACCCGGGAATTGAACCGTTGTGGGAAGCACACCAATATTCCTTTGAGAGACGTCCTTGGTATGAATGATATAATAAGCATGTCATGGATCAACGAGTTTTTGATGAAATCTAATGTTAAGTTGTGATAGTTTTAAATGTATAGTTGTGATTGTTTCATAGAACTTTCAAAAGAATTGTTTATGTTATACCTATAATATTAAAAAAAAAAAAAAATTACTAAATTTAAAATCAGAATTGTAAAAGATACCCGGCTCAGAGATGGTTAATACCAATAGAGCCTTCAAATGTAGTGGTTAAATAAAAAAAAAAAAAAAAAAAAAATAGCTTTTTATTTTTATATATATAGACAAGCTGATCCCATACGAACTCCGTTTCGCTTCTGAACTTGGAATATGTCATGAACAGTTTGAATGAAAGTCAATTGCCGAAAATTTTCCAGATGCACTTCCGAATTCATTGTTTAGTAATAATTGCAAAAATATTGGACGATTACTTTTTCTGTCGTCTGCTACTAAATTTGAAATCAGGAATCAATTGTCCGTGCCAAAAAACCCCCGTGTATAAATTTTGACTTGATTGTTGCATAACAACGCTCTTATTGCCAAAAAGTTAAACCTTTTCGGTGGCATAACATAACACTCTTTGATACCTGAAATTGATTGCCCTTCCCTCAAAACTCCTGTGTGCAAATTTTCAAAGCAATCTATTGCATAATTACGTCAATATTTGACATCTGAATTCGATTGTCGATTGACAATATCGCATAAACAGTGAATAGTTAATACATGGACGACCCATTTGGTCGATCCCTGTTTTTAATTTGGATAAGTGAAATCAATTTTTTGTCTCTAATAACTCCTATGTGCAAATTTTTATCCCAATCCGATGTATAAAAACGTCAATATCATTAAGATATTGAAAATTTGATATGGACGACCCCTTTTGCCGGCCCCTTACACTGAATTTGATACCTCGAATCGATTGCACGTCACTCAAAACTATCGTGTATAAATTTTCAGCTGAATGCGCTGTATAATAACGCCAATATCGCAAAAACAGCGAACAGTTAATATGGACGACCCCTTACATACACCTTGACACCTGAAATCGATTGCTCGTCTTTCAAAACACTCATGTGCAAATTTTCAACACGATTCGACGAAAAGTAAAGTCAATATCGCGAAAACAATATTTGTCTTGTATGGACGACCCCCTTCAGAAGGGGTCGTCCGAAAATCTGAAAACATTTTTCATCCTTCCTGGTCCTAATGAGCATCCATGCCAAATTTCAGACCTCTAGCTCTTAAGACGGCTGAGTCTATAGAGGACAAACAAACAAACAAACAAACATACATAAATTGCTTTTTTTTTGCCTATAGACTAGCTGATCCCGTACGAACTTCGTTTCGCTTTAAATCATTGGTACGTCAAAATGAGTTTAGAAAATGAATTCGAAACATTCTTTCGACAATTTTGGGGAAAAAATTCAACAGTGTTTAAAGTCGCTACTATTACTATTACTTGAAATTAAAATTAAACGGTTGATTGGCTTTTTATTAAAATTTATGAGAGAGTGTTTTCTTCTCGATCGGTGGAAAAATCTAGACATTATGGCAGAAACATGTACTATTTGTTTGTGTGCACGACTCTTTTACTTGTCCTTCACACTTAAATTGGTATCAATTAACTGCCTCCAACAAAATTATTGCACAAAACACTGCACTTTCAATGAAACCCTCTTTTTCTGAAACCAATTTTACTTACTTAATGATCCCGCGCCGATCCTCCGGTGCATAGGGCCGTGGTAAAAGACCTCCACTGTTGACGATCCGGAGCCAGCGTCTTCACCTGGTCCCAGTCAAGATTCTCGTCGACAGTTCGGATTTCAGCGGCTAGGCTTCGCCGCCACGAGTTTCTGGGCCTGCCTCTTCTTCGATGACCTTCTGGATTCCAGTCAAGCGCCTCTCTGCAAATCTCGTTTTCATCTTTTCGCAGCGTGTGCCCAATCCATCTCCACTTTCGTTCCCGAATCTCGATTTCTAGCGCCCTTTGATGACACCGGCGATGTAGTTCCTCATTCGAGATCCAGTTGCCAGGCCACCAAGCGCGGATGATGTTCCGCAGGCAGCGGTTTACAAATACTTGCAGTTTTCGCGTCGTCACCGCATATGTGCACCAAGTTTCGCACCCGTACAGCAATACGGATTTGACGTTTGAGTTGAAGATTCGGATTTTCGTTCGTAGAGAGATCTGGCGTGACCGCCAGATGTTTCGGAGACTCGCAAACGCAAATCGGGCCTTTCTGATCCGGGTTTCGATGTCTTTCCTGGTACCACCATCAGGCGTTATCTGGCTACCAAGATACTGGAAGCACTCCACTTTCTCAACTTGTTGCCCAGCTACCATGAAACTGGAGGGATTTCCTGTGTTGATCTCCATCGACTTGGTCTTTCCGACATTGACTTTGAGACCTGCTGCCTTGGAGCTTTCGGTGAGGTTGTCGAGTTTGCTCTGCATGTCCGGTTGTGTTTGGGCGAGCAAAACAATATCGTCAGCCAGGTCAAGGTCGTTCAGTTGCTCCATTGTTAAAGGATTCCACGGCAATCCTCGGTTCGGTGCACAGTCGATCGATCCAGTCAGAATCTCATCCATTACGATGAGGAAAAGTAGCGGTGATAAGATACATCCTTGTCTCACTCCAGCAGTTACCGGGATTGGTTCGGACAAGACACCATCGTGCAAGACCTTGCACGAAAATGCCTCGTATTGTGCTTCGATGAGATGGACTAGTTTCTCTGGGACCCCTCGTCGCCTTAGAGCCGCCCAGATGTTTTCATGATTAAGTCGGTCGAATGCTTTTTCGAAATCAACGAACACCAGCAGAAGAGAGTCCTGGAATTCGTTGATTTGTTCCAGTATGATTCGTAGCGTTGTGATGTGGTCCACACATGATCGTCCGGATCGGAATCCAGCTTGTTGCCGTCGGAGTGTAGCGTCGATTTTCTCCTGGATCCTGTTCAGGATCACTTTGCAGAGTACTTTGAGGGTTGTACAGATCAACGTTATGCCTCGCCAGTTACCGCACTCTGTCAGGTCTCCTTTCTTCGGGACCTTAACGAGGATACCCTGCATCCAGTCGGCCGGGAATGTTGCAGTATCCCAGATGTCAGCGAAAAGACGGTGCAACATTTGTGCTGAAAGGGCAGGGTCGGCTTTCAGCATTTCAGCAGGGATGCAATCGATCCCAGGTGCTTTGTTGGATTTCATGTTTTTGATTGCCGCTTCTATTTCAGCCAGCGAGGGCGCTTCCGAGTTGACGCCATTTATGCGACTTACTGTTGGCGCTTCAAGCTGCGGGTTCTGTTGACCATCGCTATTCGTGACTCGGAAGAGTTGTTCGAAGTGCTCAGTCCATCGTTTGAGCTGATCCAATTTTACGTTCCTCAAAACTCCCTTGTGCCATTTTTCCTTTCCAAATTATATGTAAAATAACGTCAGGAACTTGAAAACAATGATCAGTGAATATAGACGCCCCTTTCGCCGACCCTTGACACGGAACATGCTACCTGGAGTCAATTGCTCATAGTTTATAACCCTCATCTGAACATTTTCATCTCAATCCGATGCATGATCACGACAATATCGCGAAAACAGTGAGCAACTAACATGGACGGCCTTTTTTTTACCACAATTCAAAACTTGACACCTGAAATCAATTATCTTTTTTGTTAAACTCCCACGTGCCAATTTTCATAACAATTCTATGCTCAATCAAGAGAATATCGTAAAAACAGTGAACATATAATAACCCCTTTTGCCGACCCCTGAGTCAAGATTTGAAACATGAAAGCAAAAGAGCTTCCCTCAAAACTCCTATGCGGAAATTTTCATCTCAATCCAATGTAGAATAACGTTAAAATCGCAAAATCATTAAAGTTGGGTATGGACGACTCCTTCAGCCGACTTCTGATCCGCAATTCGAAACTTGAAATCGATTGCTCGTCTTTCAAAACACTCATGAGCAAATTTTCATCACAATCCGGTGTATAATAACATCAATATCGCAAAAACATTAATCAGTGAATATGGACGATCCCTTTGGCCGACCCCTGACCCTTAATTTGATAACTGTAATCGATTGCTCGTCTCTCAAAACACTCATGTGCAAATATTCATCACAATCCGACGGAAAATAATGTCAATAACGTGAAAACATTATTTGTCTTGTATGGACGACCCTCTTCAGAAGGGGTCGTCAAAAAATCTAAAAACATTTTTCATCATTCCTGGTCCTAATGAGCATCCATGCCAAATTTCGGATCTCTAGCTCTTAAGACGGCTGAGTCTATAGAGGACAAACAAACAAACAAACAAACAAACATACAGATAATTGCTGTTTATATATATAGACTAGCTGATCCCATACGAACTCCGTTTCGCTTTTGAACTTGGAATATGTCATGAACAGTTTGTATGAAAGTCAATTGCCGAAAATTTTCCAGATGCAATTTCGAATTCATTGTTTAGTAATAATTGCAAAAATATTGGACGATTACTTTTTCTGTCGTCTGCTACTAAATTTAAAATCAGGAATCAATTAACCGTGCCAAAAAAGCCCCGTGTATAAATTTTGACTCGATCGTTGCATAACAACGCTCTTATTGCCAAAAAGTTAAACCCATTCGGTGGCATAACATAACACTCTTTGATACCTGAAATTGATTGCCCTTCAAAACTCCCATTTGCAAATTTTCAAAGCAATCTATTGCATAATAACGTCAATATTGCTAAAAACAGTGAACATTAATGAATATGGACGACCCTTTCGTCGACCCCTAGCAAAACATTTGACATCTGAAATCGATTGCCCGTCCCCGAAACTCACCGTGTGCTAATTTTCATTACAATCCGATGTCAAATAACGACGATATTGCAAAAATATTAAACGGTTAATATGGACGACCCCCTTTGCCGGCCCCTTATACTGAATTTAATACCCGAAATCCATTGCTCGTCCCTCAAAACTCTCGTGTACAAAATTTCATCTGAATCTTATGTACTAATACTGTCTAAGTCAGATGGACCTCGACCAAAGAGCAATCCCCCCAGTTCTTGGTCTATAGCCACGAGAACTGATCCGGGGTGGGCACTACATCGGCCTCTTTTTAGGCGACTTGACTGGCTCTCGACGGCAACGGAGGCCTTCGAGGGCGGTCTTGGGCAAAGCAGGGACTTTCACTGGATGACAGAAAAACACCGGTCTTCTAGTTAAGTAATTGTATTGTTACAAACCTGTGTAAAGTGTATGGTGTGGTGTGTAAGCCGGCTGGTGCTGGAACGCTGCTACGACGGGATTAGGCCTGATTTCGTGTGATGGCGGGATTACCGATGGGCGACCTGGCAACTACGACCAGGTGGTTTGGCTAGTACCTTTGGTTGCGGCACTGGTGGTTGACGGTTGGAAGTATGGTAGGAGAATATCGTTTAGGCGAACGACCAGGTGATTTGACTTGGCCGGCTTGGATGCACGACTTTGGATGGCTTGGTTGCTATGTCCACAGATGGTAGAACCTCCCGCTGGCTCAACCTGCGGTGAGCTACACCTACGGTTGACCGGAATAACGTTCGGCTGGAAAGTTCGGGACAAAGCTGGTTGCTCGGTGTGGCGGACCAACCAATCCTTGGTGCTTCCTTGTGGAAGCTGCACCTCAGACAGCCTGGCCTAACCTCACTTTGCTCTGTCTTTCAGCAAAGGGATTAAAATGGGCCCTAGGACAAACAGGTCTTAGAATTGCGTTTAAGGGATAACACTCGCTTTAAGCTACCTGATTTTCGCTTAATTCACAATATAGCTTTTTTCCACTTTTAACGCACTTTATATTAGAAAACTGTGATGTGGTTGCGATGTGCACAGTTCTGCGTTCTGCAGCGGAAAGGACGTGTAT
Source organism: Uranotaenia lowii (assembly GCF_029784155.1). NCBI lineage: Eukaryota > Metazoa > Arthropoda > Insecta > Diptera > Culicidae > Uranotaenia > Uranotaenia lowii. The sequence continues at coordinate 109,811,327 of NC_073692.1, forward strand.
CTATCGCATATCAGCCTGCTGCCCCTTATATTTTTCTTTCATACAAATCTATTTCCGTTTTTCCTTGCTCATGTCCAACCTTTACCAATAAAAAGGCCTTTTAACCTGTTCCTTGTATGATGTTGCTGTGAGTCTGTAGTTGAAATGTGTCGTGCTTTTAAATTGACCGTTGGGAGTCCCTTGTTAGCTTGTGTGATTTTAGTATTACAATTAATTTCTTTTTATCCAAATATCTAATCAACTAAATTATATTATATGAGACATTTATCGAATAAGGAATGTACAACAAAGCAAGTCGATATTTTATTAAATATCGAATCTCAATGACTTGACAATTGCCTACATTCAGGAATTAGCTAAGCTTCAGTGGAGTGCGTTCACACCCACCTCCGCTTTTCCTGAGTGTTCTTAATGTGGTGATGTAGGGCAAGACGCTCAACCGGTAACACTACCCCATATCCCTCCCAAATAAAATTCGATGAAGTCGAATTTTATTAATTTTTCATCCTCGATCATGTTCATGCTATCCAGGTTTGAGGGGCAATTTTTTTTTTTTTTTTTTTATTGCTTCGGAAATCACAAAATAGATCATTTTCATGTCAATTCTATAACTGGATCATATCATTACATTAACGATAGGTCAATTATTGACCTCATTACCTTTGGCTAGGCTTTTGAACAAAGGGTCTATCTGCTCCGAGGATCTCAAAACAGCGTGAGCTTTGAGTTGGAGACTTTTGCCTTCTCTTTGCTATTTTGCTTTCTGCGAGTTGTATCAGATAAAGTAGCTCCTCATTAGTGATTTGTTCGCGTTATCGATCGGTTTAATTTATGGAATACGGAGTTTCATGTGTATATGGTGCGTGGAATTTGAAGATTCTCTCAGAATAATTTGAATTGTTGGAAATTCATTTAATTTGATGGGAATTTACTATTTAATTTGTTAAGATTGGCTAAAGTGTAACGTAGGATCGACTAGTCTAAAATACCTACTTCGCACTATGTGAAATGCTTGCATGGATCAGTTTTGTTGCCATTGATCGGTTTGATTTCATCATAGGCTATCACAGCTTAAAACCAGTGAGACAAAGGACTTAATTTGACTATTGTTTGACATGACCTTGACGAACGACTAGAGACAGCACTTCTGGACTTTATCTGACTCACAAATACTTGGACATTGACTATTTTTATGACAGTTTTTCTATGACTTCGACAATTTATTGAAACTATATAATTTATTGAATTTGTTTCACTACCTAATTAACCTAAACCTTAAAAATATTTATTTAATTTGTTTATTAGATAATTGGAAATTTATTGATTCGCGATTACTCCGGGTTTCAAATCCATCGCGGAAAACACTCCGATGTTTTTCCCAAATTTATCAACCAATTCGTACGAATTTGTTCCCCGTTTGGCGATTATTTTGCATGCAACATAACTCGGGCCTAATTTCGCATTGAACGAATCCGCTGCTGACGATTGGGCAAAACTTTTCTTATATACTTCCTGACCTATCTCGTATGTTGGGGCTTTGCTATTGGACCTCAAATTATAGCTTCGTGCGCTCTTTTCGTGAGCTTTTCCTAAATTTTTCACGACTATTTCCCGAATCGCCTGATCTATTTCAATCTTCTTTTCTATTCTGTCCGTATCTCCTGGAACGACAGTGATCCGATCAACCTTATGATCGTCACCTCGCTCTATCATTTCGTGCCCGAACAAAACCTTGTAAGGGGCGAACCCGGTCGACGAGTGGATGGTTGTGTTGATAACATGCTCAACTTGTGAGATCTTCGTATCCCAATTTCTTTGATCTGTTTTAACATAAGTGCGAATGCATTCATTTATGCTCCTGTTGAGCCTTTCCACAGGGTTGGCTTGGCTGTGGTGACGTGCGTTCGTCCAATGCTCTACCCCGTAGCTCGAAAGAAACTCTTTGAACTTTTTACTCAAAAAGGTACTTGCGTTGTCACTGATCAAGAATTCAGGGACCGAATAGCGGCGAAACCATGACTCTTCTACAATCTTTATTGCTACATCGGTTTGAATTTTCTTGACAGGAAACAACAAAGTCCATTTTGAGTATAGGTCCAAAAGTACCAGCAGGTGAGAGTTCCCTTTCTTGCTGCGTGGCAGAGACTGGATGAAATCGATTGCCAATATTTGAAATGGCTTTGTTGTCAATCTTTGATTGCCCATCGGTGGGTGCTGAGATGTGTATGACGGTTTGCATTCTTTGCATGTTGTGCACTTTCCTACAATAGATTTTACTGTTTTTCGCATGTTAGGCCAAAAGTATTTAATTTTAAGTTTATTTAGCAGTTTTTCACAGCCTATATGAAAAGAATTTTCATGTTCATTTTGAACAATCTCTTCACGCAAACTTTCTGGCAAACAAATCTTCCACTCAAACCTATAATCGAGTGTCTCAGTCTGGGTTGGAATGAATTTAAATAACTTGTTGTTTTCTATTTTGTAGTCAATGTGTTCGTCAGGCGAGGACAGAACCGATTGATACAACTTTTGGTACCAGGAATCTGTTACAGCATCAATGGACTCAATGGCTCGAGATAAAGCATCTGGAATGATGTTGTCCCTGCCCCGTCTATGTCGGATTTCCAGATCATAACTTTGCAGTTCAATACTCCAACGACAAAGTCTTGAAGACGAACGCCATTTACCCCGCATAATGTGCGTCAATGCTGAAGCATCGGTCGTAACTACGAATCGTGTCGCTTCAATATACGGGCGGAACTTATCGATGGCCGAAAGCACGGCGAGGCCCTCTTTCTCCGACGCTGCATAAGCTTGCTGGGCCGGAGAGAGCTTTTGCGAGTAGTATGCGACTACTCGTTCCCCCTCTGGGTGGTCCTGTGTCAATATTGCGGCCACGGCCGTATCACTCGCGTCTGTCTGGATATGGAAAGGTAAGTTGAAATTGGGGCTAGCTAACACGGGGGCTGTTATTAAGGCTTCTTTGATTCGATTGAATGAAACTTCCGCTTCACTCGTCCATTTAATTGATTTAGGCTTCTTTTTCAATAGATTTGTTAAGGGTGCTGTCATTTCACTGAATTTGGGTATGAACCGCCTATAATAGTTGGCCATACCCAAAAATCTCCTTAGAGATCGGATCGACGTTGGACGTTCGTAGTTAACAATCGGTTCTATTCTTTCGGGGTTGGGTTTGAGACCTTCACTCGTTAGCATATATCCCAAGTATGTTAACTCACGAACTCCAAACTGCGATTTTTTTAAATTTATCGAAAGATTGGCCTCCCTAAGCCGCCTAGCCACTTCTCTGAGTGTTTCTAAATGCTCCTCGAACGTTTCGTTAGCAACCACAATGTCGTCGAGATAAACGAAGACATTGGGTTCTAACTCTCCGAACCCTAACACAGTATCCATCAATCTCACCAAGCCTGCTGCGCTGTTTACTCCCCCAAAGAAAAGCCGTTTGAATTGAAATAGCCCCCTTCCCATCACCGAGAAGGCAGTATACTTTCGTGAACTAGGATCAAGCGGTATTTGCAGAAATGCTTTCGACAAGTCAATTGTCGATAAATACTTGCTTGATCCTAATCGACTTAGTATTCTGTCTTGGTGTGGGAGAGGATAGGCGTCTCGCTTAGTTCGTTCATTTAAGCGACGTGCATCTAAGCACAGCCGCACCTCCCCTGACGGTTTCAACACCGCCACCGTGGCCAAAGCCCAGTCACTCTTACTCGGTTCTATGACATCTTGAGCCAACATGTTGTCTAACTCTTGGTTTATTTTGGCTTGCATTTTCGGAGAAGTTGGATAGGGATTCAACCTAATCGGAGGAGAGTTTTTATACTCTTCTTTTAACTCAATTTTGTGGGTTATCAAGTGAGTGGTTTCTAAAATTTCCCCTTCAACAGCAACTTTAAATATTTTTTTTACTCCCTCTAATAGCTCCTTTTCATTTTCAGATAGATGGTTTGCTGTGAGATCAGCTTCGAGCTTATCTTCTAGAGAATTAAGTTCTGACAACTCGCGGTTATCTTGTACTGACGGAATAACTCTGAAAGCTTTCCAAAAGTCCTCGTATCCTAGAATCAAACTTCGTTTAAGTTTGGGAGCGACCAAAGTTGGAATGATATGGGTTTCGTGATTAAATGTTATCGGCAGGTTTACGTACCCCACTATTTCTAATGATTCTCCCGAAGCTACCTTCAGAGCTACGTTGCTTGGAAAAAGCTTCAATTTCAAATGCTTTATGAGCTTTTCGGAACCCTTACCTACCACGCTTTTTTGCGCCCCACTATCGAGCAAGCCAATCATGCTGATTCCCAAAACGTTCACTTCTACGAACGGCCTTGCGTCTCCATCAACGGCGATTAATAATTCTTCTACTTGCTCATCATACTCGGTGTCATAATCGTTATCTGTGATTTGTTCTAATCCATTTTCTTTCAAAAAATTTTGCATTTCAGGAGGACTTTGATTTTCATTTTCAGCCACCCCCTCTAGGCTGAACCCTCGACGTTTTTTGCACACCACGGGCATATTTTGGTTAAAGTGTTTTTAAAACCACAGAGTCTGCAGAATTTTTCTGTTTCTTCTGGGCAATCTGCGTAGTGATGGCCTTTTCTTCTACAATTGTAGCAGGTGCCAATTGGAGGTCTTTGATATTCTTCGATCAAAATTCTGAGCGTATTTCTAGATGAACCCTGTAGCTCGTTCAGTGGCGTTTCTGACTTGTTTCCCTCGCCACTTGGATCTCTCGCTTTCTCCATCCCTTTATTGGATTTTCCCATTCCCCTCTTCTCTTGAGGATAAGCTTCCCTCTTCGGAGAGACCTGAGAACCTTCTTTAGTTCTCCCTGAAGTTGAGATTTCAGCTACCTGGTTTGTTTTCGACTTATTCGGATACTCAAAGCTTCTGTGGAAACTGCTCCACAAGTTTTCATCGACCATTCTCCCAAATTTCCTCAACTTTGAAATAGTTCTTATCTCAGCCCCTGTCATTGCATTCTTATACTCAAATTTCATATTCCTCCAAATAATCTTAAATCTTCTTCTTTCAGACAAAGGACGACGCATCGATTGGAAAATTTTCGACATGTCATGGAAATAGTCAGCAAAGCGCTCTCCCCGAGCTTGCCGTCGATTGGTGGCTTGAACTTCGAGCTGGAAATCGAGGTCTGGCGGAAGGAACTCACGCTTCAGTTCGGATTTAAGCTCGGGCCACGTTCTGAAATCTCGATTTTCCCACCCATCCATGTACCAATCTTTCGCCCTACCCGAGAATAAATGGATCGCCCCTCTCATCAATTCTCTATCAGAAATCTGTTCAGATCTACAACGCATTTTGACTTCTTTTAGGAACTCTGATAATTTTGTTCCATTATCTCTGCCATCGTATTTAATTCTCCATTCGGAAATTGGAGTTCTTTTCAAAGGGGCCCTTTGCCTTTTTCGATGTCGATATTCCATCCCCTCGGAACAATCGAGTTCCGAGCTGGAATGTGAACTAAAGCTTCTTGATGAATTCGAGTTTGAATCATCTGAGAATTCGGATGAAAAGCTTTTTCGTTTAAAGGACCTTCTTCGGTACCTCTGTTCTCTATCGTGACTTCTTTTCCCCTTACTTCTTCTTTCCTTTATATCACTCTCCTCACTCTCGAAACTAATCTTTCTATTTTTCCTGAAGCTTTTACTAGAATCTTTTTTTCGAAGATCTGACGAACGAGACTTGCGCAATTTAATATTGTGCTCCTCAGAATCTGAATTGGAGCTGGACTGAATCGTTAAATTACGTCTCGATTTTTCGATCCTCTTATTTTCCTGAACTACTTCTCTCTGCTTCTTCTCTTCTTTCTCGAGTTTCACTGTTTCGCTTCTTTCATTCAGTTTCTGAAACCTTTTCATGAATGACTTCGTACTTGAATCTGTTTCTGAATCTTGATCTTTTGAGCTATGTTTCATTTCAGATTCCGTTTTAGATATTTTCTGAGATGTGCTTGATTCAATAATATCGAAATTTGCTTCAAGCTTTTCATTAAGGTTCGTCAAAAGTTGTTCTAGCCGAGTTTTTCTTTCTATGTTCTCCTCTGTTTCTTTCTTGATTTGTTTTTCTCTCTGTATTTCTTTTTCTCTCAACTGTTTTTGCTGTTCTGTTGTCTGGATTACGAAAGTCTTAAAGCTTTTGATTAAATCACTCGCGACCTCTACGTTACCTTCTTCGTACTCTGATAGCTTTTTTAAAATTTCTCTCGATCTAACAACTGATAATTCTTTTTCTACTTCTTTTCTCCCTTCTGCTCTTCCCTCCTCTTCTGAACTTTCTGAATCCTCAAGATTTATCGCACTCGCCGTTTCGTTTAACAGGTTAATCTCGCTACGCACTTCTTGTAATGCCATGTTCAAATTTACTTTTAGAGAATCGGTTGATATCGCGGATTTATGGGTCGGACCATTCGGAAAATATTTTTGCCAAAGATCGATAGCGTATTGCCCTAGCTCTATGATATCATCACGTACTTGATTCGCTCCGGTGTTGCGTGGAAGCGTCAAGATTCGCGCGCGATAGTGAACCAATCTGGTTGCTAATTTTTCCTTCTGTCTAGCTCCTATATTCGCATTTTTCAACATTCCTCCCATCACCGCTAACTTTTGTCGAATCTGAGTAATTTCCTCTAAAATAGGTTTCCAAGTAGGTGCAAGCGTTACCGTTTCCATACCTCTTTCGACTTTGAGGCGATCTTTGAGCTTTCTTCTCTTAGTGCTCACATGTTCATCTGGATGAAACAACATATTACGACAAAGAAGTTCATGATCCACTTCATCTTCAGTTAAATGCGCAACTTCCATATTCTTATATAGCTCGTGAAGATCCATTCTGAATGGAGCTCTACAGTTAACCCTTTAAGCTCCCAAAATAATTCAAAATCAAATAATAAATAAATTTCCAACACTTTGAACAAAAATTTTGAAAAATACTCGCTTTTTATAAATAAACATTAACTTAACCGATCTTTTGAAAATCAAGACCCATTAATTTGTATTTGTGTTAACCTTCTTGCCACAAAGTAAACCAATATTTTAAAAATTTAATTATACCAAACCACTTAGAAAATCCACAATGAAAATTATCTGTTTATAGATGGCACGCGCACTAGTAAATAGCACAACAATGACCATTGAGCAGAATTGTAAAAAAAATAGCAAATAAAGCGTTATCCAATTTTGCGTTTTACTCTGTACCACCAAAAAAGAAAACTCTGAAATTCAGCTGAAAAACCTGGACCTAAAAATCTCAAAATCTCCACAATTAAAGTTTAACTGCCATCCAGTAAGTCATTTAAATTCGGGCGCCAATTAATACTGTCTAAGTCAGATGGACCTCGACCAAAGAGCAATCCCCCCAGTTCTTGGTCTATAGCCACGAGAACTGATCCGGGGTGGGCACTACATCGGCCTCTTTTTAGGCGACTTGACTGGCTCTCGACGGCAACGGAGGCCTTCGAGGGCGGTCTTGGGCAAAGCAGGGACTTTCACTGGATGACAGAAAAACACCGGTCTTCTAGTTAAGTAATTGTATTGTTACAAACCTGTGTAAAGTGTATGGTGTGGTGTGTAAGCCGGCTGGTGCTGGAACGCTGCTACGACGGGATTAGGCCTGATTTCGTGTGATGGCGGGATTACCGATGGGCGACCTGGCAACTACGACCAGGTGGTTTGGCTAGTACCTTTGGTTGCGGCACTGGTGGTTGACGGTTGGAAGTATGGTAGGAGAATATCGTTTAGGCGAACGACCAGGTGATTTGACTTGGCCGGCTTGGATGCACGACTTTGGATGGCTTGGTTGCTATGTCCACAGATGGTAGAACCTCCCGCTGGCTCAACCTGCGGTGAGCTACACCTACGGTTGACCGGAATAACGTTCGGCTGGAAAGTTCGGGACAAAGCTGGTTGCTCGGTGTGGCGGACCAACCAATCCTTGGTGCTTCCTTGTGGAAGCTGCACCTCAGACAGCCTGGCCTAACCTCACTTTGCTCTGTCTTTCAGCAAAGGGATTAAAATGGGCCCTAGGACAAACAGGTCTTAGAATTGCGTTTAAGGGATAACACTCGCTTTAAGCTACCTGATTTTCGCTTAATTCACAATATAGCTTTTTTCCACTTTTAACGCACTTTATATTAGAAAACTGTGATGTGGTTGCGATGTGCACAGTTCTGCGTTCTGCAGCGGAAAGGACGTGTATCTATCGCATATCAGCCTGCTGCCCCTTATATTTTTCTTTCATACAAATCTATTTCCGTTTTTCCTTGCTCATGTCCAACCTTTACCAATAAAAAGGCCTTTTAACCTGTTCCTTGTATGATGTTGCTGTGAGTCTGTAGTTGAAATGTGTCGTGCTTTTAAATTGACCGTTGGGAGTCCCTTGTTAGCTTGTGTGATTTTAGTATTACAATTAATTTCTTTTTATCCAAATATCTAATCAACTAAATTATATTATATGAGACATTTATCGAATAAGGAATGTACAACAAAGCAAGTCGATATTTTATTAAATATCGAATCTCAATGACTTGACAATTGCCTACATTCAGGAATTAGCTAAGCTTCAGTGGAGTGCGTTCACACCCACCTCCGCTTTTCCTGAGTGTTCTTAATGTGGTGATGTAGGGCAAGACGCTCAACCGGTAACAGTACAATAACGACAATATCGCATAAACAGTGAAAAGTTAATATGGACGACCCCTTTGGTCGACCTCTGTTTTTAATTTGGATAAGTGAAATCAATTTGTTGTCCCGAATAACTCCTATGTGCAAATTTTCATCCCAATCCGATGTATAAAAACGTCAATATCACTAAGATATTGAAAATTTGATATGGACGACCCCTTTTGCCGGTCCCTTATACTGAATTTGATACCTCGAATCGATTGCACGTCACTCAAAACTATCGTGTATCAATTTCCAGCTGAATACGATGTATAATAACGTCAATATCGCAAAAACAGTGAACATTTAATATGGACGACCCCTTTGGCTGACCCCTTACATACACCTTGACACCTGAAATCGATTGCTCGTCTTTCAAAACACTAATGTGCAAATTTTCAACACGATCCGACGAAAAGTAACGTCAATATCGCGAAAACAATATTTGTCTGTCCCTTCAGAAGGGGTCATCCGAAAATCTGAAAACATTTTTCATCCTTCCTGGTACTAATGAGCATCCATGCCAAATTTCAGACCTCTAGCTCTTAAGACGGCTGAGTCTATAGAGGACAAACAAACAAACAAACAAACAAACAAACAAACAAACATACAGAAATTGCTTTTTATATATATAGATAAACGAGGTACGAAACTCTTTGTTCCTACAACCAGCCGACGAAAATTAAATGAATCTTGTCATGCTGTCTCTTAAAAACAAAAAAAAGCTGCAGATTTTGTACCCTACGAGCGTTTAAAACATAAAAAGTTCCATTTTCATTCTGATGATGCTAATAACATTTGACCAATTTCAACTCTTAGTGTTTTCAGTAAGGTGTTCGAGAAATTACTGGTAAAAAGAATTATAAATTTCCTTGATCAATATAATGTTCTTCATAAACTCCAATACGGTGTAAGACCCGGGTCATTGCAATCTCTGAGTTATTTGACTCTACAGGTAAAATCAAGGAAATCGGTTCGAAAAATAAAGTTACTGCATTTTTTCTCGACAAATATGGGATAAGGTGACTAGCAAATGATTTTATTCGAAGCTATCTTGATAACCGAAAACAATATGTCGTTATCGAGGGAACGGAAAGTGAAACTAAAAACATTTGTGTTCGCGTGCCTCAAAGCAGCAATATAGGGCCGACTCTTTTTCTTCTATACATAATTGATGTATGTTATTTTCCACAAATAGGGACAGCAAGGTTAGAGTAAGGTGGGGTAAAAATACGAGTGGAGTAAAAGTAGAAAATTCTCCGAAAAATCAGGTAAAGTAGCTTTTTTGCATAAATGATGTAATATTTAAAATTACTGCTAACATGTTTGAGCAATGAAAATTCTGGCTTTCAATGAAAGTGTAAATATGTCGGTTTAGTTGTTTTCAACCACTATCAAATGCTGAAGAAAGAATTTCGTGAATATGTCTCTGCTTTGCACAATGAACTGTGAATCACAAGATACTTCGAAGGGGCAAAAGTACGAACTGCAAATGGGGCAAAAGAACGAATGATATACAGCAGCGTCTCCAATTTTCACATTCACAACAGAAAAATATTTCAAATGAAAGGCCAAAGCATGCTACTATAAGTTTGCTTACGATGATTTCAGTTGAAATTCCTCGGTGTTACGAATGATGATGACGTTAATGATTTTCAAAGTGCACCTGATAATTTTCAAATGAAAATCGAGATCTTCAATTTCAAACGAAAATGAAAATTTTTATTTTTATGTAATTTTTTGTTCAATTTTTTTTTTTGTGATTATAAACTATTTTAAAAGGGAACCAAGCCAAGAGCTCTAAATTCATTTGATATTTATAATATTTTTTTATTTAAGTAAGAGGAATCGATTTAAAAGCAACAAAAAATTCTAATATTAAAAAAAATATTTGCAATTTTGAAAGCTTGATTCTGTATTAAACGTCCTATTTATTTGTATTTTTAGACAAGGAGGCTCGGCAGCACTGCCAAAGTTAAGTGGTTGGATTGTATTGCGGTGAATTTTCTTTCAAAATAGGTCCGAAGTATGAAGCTAAAATTTGTGATTGCTGTTGCAAGTACGAGACCTCTATATATTCTTTGTTTCTAAAGTGTGGTTTCACCAAAAAGAATGTGTAAAGTGTGTTTTTGAAGAAAATTAGTTACTCAGAAGAAATGGTGTTACGCCCGCAAAACAAGAGTGCGTTTGTAGAAACGGGCTATTGCATTCAGCTCCACGTACCTCATCCGGATATTAAGATAAGTGGGATTATTTATTTGTTTTTACTTGTAATATATTTTAATTTAAAAGCAAATAGAATAGAAAAATTAGAAAAATAGAATTAAAAGTCAGCTCTAACTAAAATTTTGACAGCTTAGCACTTCGAAGACTGGAAAAATTTCCTTGAAATATTTCATGGAATCTTTATACTGTACAAACTTGTGTTCAAGTCGATGGACTTGTAAATGCTTTCAAATCACTCAAGTGTCTCAGCTAAAATTATACACAGTAAAAATTATCATTTCGTATTTCAATCATCACATAATAAGTTTACGTGGCAAATTGTGATTTTTATCCAAAAATATAGTTTTTTTTTTACTTACAAAGATTTACCATTAATTTAACAATTGATAATGAGCACTATTCATATGCATTCCTTAATCATTTATGTTGTTTTATAAATTATAAACAAGTGAATTAAAAAAAAATCAGCAAAAGACTTTTAAGTTTAAAACATTTGTAGCATATTTTTTTGGTACTGTCGCTTTAGAAATAAGAAAATTAGAGCTAGTTACATTTTTAATTAGGTGTTTGAAATCTCGTTTTTTTTTTTAATTTATCACTCATTGATAAGCATTTATATTGTAGATTAAAATTCAGGAGTTAGCGAAAAACTTCAAATACTTAGCTATGTACAATTATAGTACAAGAATAGTAATTGGTTATTTACTAAATTTTTCCTTTATTTCCTAGAACTTATATCATCGTAATTTTATTATCAACTTCAATCATCTATGAAATAACATGAATTTTAATTCTTTTAAATAACCAATGAAAGGTAACGAAATCGATTTAATTTTAAGAAATATTAAAAGTACAGGAAACAAAATCAATTTCGCGGTGCGACGTATTTGATGTTCGTTCTGATTGAATGCTGAAGATTAAAATGTTCATGGTCAATGATTTTTTCTTCGCGTCCCGGAATGGCCTAACTGTGTGCAAAACAAGGCAAAATTGAGTGTATTCATTAATCATTAACCCATGTATCTGATATGTTTCTAGGAACAGGGTATTAACCGTCTGAACGGGTGCAATATCGTCAAATAATCAAAAATTCATTTCAGCATTCTAGGACCAAAAATAACAGAATGGATCAACATCATTTTACAGCATTTCAATTGTTAGAGCAAGTTTACTGGTGTTTGGAAGAGGTGATAGAAATTTTGACACTTGTGGCTCATTTTGAAAACTTTACCATGCAAAAACATTTTCAAGATATTCAATTTAGTTCGGCCTTCAGTTTTTTTATAACACGTGTTCTGTTTTCGCATGCTGTGATGCAAAAATAGCTCGATTTCTATCACATACGGCTGAAAGTGATATAAAAAAAAATACAACGCCCTCTTGAAAACATTTTTGCATGGCAAAATTTTCAAATTTCAAAATTTCTGCTACTTTTTCCCAACACCAGTGAACTTGCTCTTAGAAAATGTATAGTTTTTCGATCACTATCATTATAATTTAAGCGAACTTTTGTATATTTTCACCCATAGAAGAGGTTGCAAAAATCCAATGCCTATTTAGCAAATCTCTGTGCCGATAATGCGCTGAAATGTGCACTGTGCCGAAGACGGTATGTTTGAAAAACCGTAACTGGCATAAGGACTCGGCTCCCAACCAAAATGATGACCACTACATTCAAGCGAAACAAGAAAAACATTTTATGGGATTTCCTTCCTATTGGATAATTCATCCCAGAAACAAGAAAATAAAACTTAAAACCACAGCGCTGTAGTGAGAATCGAACTCACATCACCAATTGTATCGTCATGCCAGTCCGACATTCTAACCAGTGTACTATTCGAGCTTCATGCAGGACGAGGTATATTTGTCATACGCTTTCTGCCACCGATCAATCACAAAAAACGTACAACGGCGGCTTGCCGGCGTTTGGCCTCCTTTCAATGCATTCCTTTGTCTTAAGATGGAAACGGGAAAGGGAACGGGAGTGAAGGAACGGGAAACCCATTGAATGAGAACTGTGCTTTGCTTACTGCCTGCTATTACATACACACGCTACATATACACAGCTGCTAAAGCCAGGCAGCTTGGCCGATGATTGTTTGCCGGTAAATTGAAGGAATGTTTTTGTTGTTGCTTTAGCTACATACACACGCACAGCTTTGCCGTGTTTGCCGGTTGATTGAATTAGAAGGATGTTTTTGTTGTTGCTTTTGCTACATTCACACGCAGGGTTGCCAACTTTTTTCAAAAAATGTCTGGAACAATTGGGCCGAAATGTCTGGAAATGGGTAAACATGTCTGGAACATTGTAGCGTTGAGCTAATCGGGGAGAATAGAATCGAAAAATGAAAAAAACGCCTGAACATCAAATTTTTCTGATCATTTCACCGACCAGTGCAAACATTGATTCTTTTATTTTCTTTGGGTTATTGAATTTGAAAAATGATTTCACGTTGAGCTTTTGTGGGTTCCGAAATGCATAGTTTCAACAGCTCTATCCAGTTATTGGGTTAATCTCTGCCAAAATAAATGATTTTTCAAAAAGAAGAATGCATTTGGTTGGTAATGCACATCACAAATCCTTGAAATCGAAACAAATCAATCACTATCTCAATGTTTGGCTATGAAAAATTATGCAGCGAATTTCTATCCTCCCTACCCAGGTGTTGAGAAGCTTTTTCAATACTAAAAATTTAAAATAATACGTTATATCCATCCAACATTAAAAGCTCAGAATATAAACCATCTGTTTAGCAATTTATATTCCGGAATCCAGGTTCCTTTAGAAACTGTTATTTCAAATCGCAGATTCATTGTTATAAAACTATGGATTTTAAACTAAAAGTTATCGGGATCCTAATTGGAAAAAAAATAAATAAAGTTAAAGATTTTGTTCCTTTCTGATTGCAAACAGTCATATTTAGATTGGTAATATTGAAAAACCTTTTTTCATTGTTAAAACCTTTCTATCAAGTAATGCAAAAAATTCATGTTAAAAAATGGATTTAGAATTTTTCCTCGAAGGAGAAATTTTAAAAGTAAAAGATATTTTAAGCACGACTTTTGAAGTATATTTTCACAGCGTGAATTTATTTGTGTATAAAATAACTTGAATGCAAACCATGCAGTGGATTCTAAGGCATTATGACCGGAAGTTATAGATTACCGAAAATCACTGTAAATATAAAAAGCAAATTATTTGTATCTTCGTGTCGAGCATTTGTCCAACGAGGCTTGTCGAGATAATTATTGTAACATTAAATAACATAACTTGAGTACATACGATTTTAAACAAGACATCGTAGGTTTCAATGTTTATGTTTCAGAATGTCAATATTCTGATTTCACTTTTAGATAACTATTCAGATAAAAGTTTTCGTCAAAGACAACTAACACCATTTTCAGAAATCTCAGCCAAGTTTATCAAAGCCTAGATTGCGACGTTGAATTAGTCAATGTCTACTTTTTCAATGGTTATGAAACGTCTAAAACTGTTTTTTTAATTTCTTTTGCAATTTCGCAATATATGTAGACCAACATAGCTGCTGAATGTTAACAAAAATAGTACTGATTTGATTTGGAAAGTTTGAAGCGTTTGTGTCTGACGTAAAATTTGATAAGTTGTGATGTATGTAGATGATCCAGTTTGGAATGTTACGTAGGCACATTATTGAGAATTTTGAAAAATTACTCGTTGTGATGTTTATACTAGAAACAAATGTAAATTGATTACACAGTTTTCGTTTCTAGTAACTGATTCGAGTTGGGGAATATGCCCATTAAACATTTTTTTCTGAGTTTTTCGGATCTGACTTAGAACTCATATCAGTCTTTTCATTTCAGTCTCAGGTTTCAGATTGAAAAAATAAATAAGCTCGGGCATATTAAAAAAATTCTAGCAAACCTGACCATTTCGAAACCGCTCTTTCTCTGTCTCAAACTTCTCAAAAATTTCCGAAAAACCAGTCACCTTCCGCGGACGGGACGCAAGAACGCGTGTTTTCATGCCACGGAAACACCAAGAAAAGAACACATGGGCGCCGGCTGGTCGCATTGTATTTAAATATGCCTTTTCACACAGCCCAGTGATGAAAAAAGTTCGGGACGAAATTCTTCCAAATTCACCCAATATGCACGTTCGGACAGAGTAATGTCAAATTCTAGACAGTTTTCGTCCGAATTTTGACGATTTTGATTCAAACTTGGTCAGAATCATTCGGTGGGAACAAAACCCACCGGGCTGTTGATAAGAGCGAAGTGAGCTCGAACAGCTCTACTCCACCTCAGTCAGTTAAAGTACTCAATAATGCCAAAATAGATTAAAATTTTGAAAAAAAAACTTTGTCAATCAAAAAATGTCTGGAATTGTCTGGAAGGAATACTTAAAATCTGGAAGTCTGGATACCAAAAAAAAAGTCTGGCCGGAGGTCAAAAAGTCTGGAAGATCCAGACAAAATCTGGAAGGTTGACATCCCTGTTCACACGCGCAGTGCTCGGTTCGCTGGCTGCCTGGTGTTGGCCGGTATTTATTTCCATCCTTCTTCGGCTTGTGATGCGATGGGGAGGGACGCGAAAACGTTTTTATTTTGTTTCATTCAGACATACGCAATTCGGTTGCGCTGGGAGTTTAATGCCGGTGGGCGCAAATCGAATCAGTGCCGGTCGCGTTATCTTCTTGTACCAATGATGCTATGAAATTGACTACACGCCATTGGCACAGAGGCTGAATTTTGGGTGTTGTATACACATATATATTATGAAATAACTTTTAATTACAGCACAGCCGAATTATTTCTTTTTCATTTCCAGGATTTCATGACTTCATATTATTATATCTAATGGAATAATTTTTACCAAATGTCCTCAACACTTATATATATTTTTATTCTAGCTTCCACGTTGTGAATATGTGAAAAAAATTAAAATAAATTTTACATTTAATCAATTTTCAAATTTTATTTAGCTAATTTTTTATTTTTGATTATTCTTACTATTTGTTTAGAGAGCGACAAAGTTTATCATTTTATTGCGTTCAAGCTATCAACTAGGAACAATAATATTGAATCGATCGTTCCTATTTTGTTTTTGTGTTTTTTTTTTGCAATGTTTCTATTGTTAACACTTTATTTATTTATAGAAATCTTTACTATGTTTTCACTTTTTGCTAATCTTACAAATGAACTTCATCGCAACAGAATGTTCAAAAGAATTATTTTGATCATCAAGAAAAAAAAATTTTAAGTAACTTTATCAGATATTAAAGCTAATCATTCAATTTCATCCATTTTTTTTAAAACATCGACCTGACCTATATACCAGACGCATTCCTGTTATTTAAAAATATCCAAACTTTATAGGTACATTGTCATGATTTATAATATAAATTTACCATATAAATTACCATAATGAATCTTAGCTTTCATCTATCTTAAATATCAAACATAATTTGCAGATCATACCAGACAACTGTAACTGTTTTCTATGTCTTCAATGGTATATTTTGAATAATTTTATTATTGACTTTATCAAATATAAAATAAAATACTTTATATAATCAAATAAATATTTTATTTATCTATTTCAATCAATATATTCAAACATTTCACAACAAAACACAGATTTTATTACTACATTGCTAGCTGACCCGGTGTATCATATTTTAGAAAATGTTTTATATTATCAGTTATATGAGTGATGTGTACCTGCTGCCTGCCGGTTGGAGGGAGAGGTTTAAAATTTCGCATGGCCTACTAGTATTCCAGTTTCCAGCGCTTCCGACCAGTCTTCAATTTAAAAAAAAATCTTTTTTATTTCTTATTTCACCAATATTGTTAATCTTCATTTATACCATAACAGTAATAATAGTTAAAATCATAAACTAAATACATGTCCATCTTTTATTGGACGTATTAGGGTGCTAAGTTTATATAATTTGGCAATTATATTTATGAAGTTCCCGGATAAGTCAACAATAAAAGATGGGAAGACTGATCATAATTACATGACCCATTTGGTCATGCGGCTATGATTGGGCGGGGCTTATTGGCAATGAAAGTAGCCTCGGGATGTGCAGTTGCCATTCTGAAATGGGTTACTGGAATTTCAATAGAGCTAACACCACCAGCACCCGCGATTGAACAATTTTAATCAAACGGATTAATATTGGCTCTTTTGCATAACATACCTGCCAGCTCAGGGGGTCGTTGGATGGATTATACATACATACATACATATTTATTTGTATTTTTAGACAAATAATCTACTTATTTGGAGATCTTCAGCAAGGCATGAAAACGATGATTTTCAATCGAAAAAAATTCTTTCATTTGACTATTATGCGGAACGGTCTGAATGTTTTGTTTACTGACTTTCATAGCAACCTGAAACTTATAAGTTTTCATTTGGCGGCAAAAAAAAGTTATTCGATTGTGAACTTCCAAAGCAGTCTAGATTCAAATGATTGAATGAAAATTGGAGACCATGAAAAGTACGTTTCGATAGCAGTTAGGCATTTTCACTATTGCTAACAAATGCGACGATCGAAGATCTTCGTAAATTTTTTGAAGAGAGATAAAAGTCTAAGAAATCCAATGCTTTTCAACTGCAAAATTTTTCAAAAATGGGATAGCACTAAGGTCGTACTTTTACCCCACCATATTCTAATACTCGCCATTTAAATCGATTACAACGATGTCGATTTTCAACTAGCTTAAGTCAGAGAAGAATTTCTTTCATTGGTCCAACAAAATATAAATCCTTACCTAACGAATTAAAAGTCCATGTTCAAAAACAAATTGCTCCAAATGTTCAAAACTAAAATAAGTCATTAGAAAAAGTCGAACAAAGCTAGTCCTAAGTACCTGTATTATAATTTTTGTGGCGATAATTTATGTGTATCCTAAGTAAAACATTTAAATCTTATATGTTAATATTTGAGGATTTGTTTTGCTGTTGTTATTAAGGATAGTAAAATGTCGTCCTAACATGGATCTCTTCAAAAGAAATCTCTTTCCATTGAGATTCAAGGCATTTGTTAGTTTAATTAGTATCGTCACATTTCCTCGCACAAAATTTTCTATTATCGGTTCTCAGAATGAGTAAAATTTTGCTCGCGTAATGTTTTTTAATTCCTTTTGCAGCAAGACATGCTGATAACAGTAGCGTACATAACCAGGGGGCTCAATTAAGCCTTTTGGTGTGGGGGAGTGGGGTGGGCCGCTACAAAATTACAAAAAAAAATAAGGCAGCAAAATTCTACTTTTTCCCGAGGAGCAAAGGTACGTAAGAGCTAGTTATGATTAATTTGATGGTGCTGGATCCATATAAGAACTAAGTTTTATGTGTCCTATCAGCACTCGATTTAGAGATAACTTGAAACTATAGGTTGAAATTTTGACTTTTGAGCATAAGTCATAGAAGATTTTTTTTGTTTATTTGCCCAAATCTGTAAAATACAGAAATTTCGACGATATGCTGAAAATGCTTTAAACCAAAATGTACCTTAACTACTTTTAAAATCATTTGTCTTATGTGGAAAACGCAGATTTCAGTGGTGGAAGAGAGTTATCTTTATTCAGTTTCGTCTGTTAGCTCATAAGGATACAACAATAATAATAAGCGATAGCTAATTGTCACTTTCCACTTCTTTTATTCCCCGAACGGGAAAGTGCTTATTTCTCAATGAGTACTTAGATACTCTTACGCAGAATATCTGGCAACACTGTTGTGTTTCCAGTAACCCATTTGAGTAGTCTCGCTTAACCGTGTGATGATGTAAACATTTGTACCGCGTTTATCACAAGGAATTCAAATCTAAAGAGAATTCTTCGTATTCGGAGTGGTAATGATCAAAATTCCACAAATGCTTCACAAACTGCAACAATTTGCAACAATTAGCACATTTTTACTCTCTCTGAGCACTGGTTTCGCTCATTTGAACTCAAACCTTCTAATTTTCTCTAACAAATTGCCACAAATTACCACAAATTCAATCATTGGCTGCACAATTTGTATGATCATTGACGAATTTTCTCCCTTCATTTCAATTCCCCAGTTTATCACCATTACCTGTCATCAGTGTAGGGAATGAAGTGAGAATAAATATATCTGCTGTAGTAAAAGAAAAATGGATAACTGAATGATTAGCAACACTGGTATTTAAGAGAGTACGTTACTTTTCAGTAAGTCAGAAACTTTGGTCTCAAAGAGCGTTTTCGAGAGAGAGAAAGATTGTGTAGAGTTTAGAAGAAGAGAATTTGATAGGAACCGAAGGGAGCTAGATCAGTTTACAGACAAGTTTTGTGAGGGATGGATCGCGTTGTTTTTCGTGCGACAGGAATTGCAGTCGTAGTGAAAAAATGGCGGAATCGATTGGTAAAAGAAAATTGTGAGAAAAAAGGTGCAGAATAAGTCGGTCAGTCTCGACAATCAGCAATCATCAATCCATTGTTCTCAATTGCGAATTGATAAAAACGAACAGTAGGCACATTTGGGCACACTTTTCTCTACCAAAACGAACTGTTCAGGTTGTGCAGATGGGACGGATTTTTATCTGAAACAGCATCCGAAAACCATGAGTATCAACATCTTATAATGTTGTAGTCTTCAACAAAGATGTTAAATGAGTTTAAATCTTTAACATCAATAAAACCTTTTTTTAGTGATAACAATGATTTATTGATTTCACTCAAACTTAAAAAAAAGTCAAGACACCGAAATCCTTAAAATCAGTTATTAAAACATAGGCACCAAAATCGCTGTTCCCTCGTGTTATTTTTTTATTCTGGAAACACTTCTCCAAATTATGCCTACATCGCTACATCATAAGACCGTTCTCAACCGATCAAACAAACAGTTTCGTTTTCATTTGTTTGCATAATAGCTCGATAAATTATGACCGTGTCACTACAAATTGCAATACTTTTCGCATCACTCAGCCGGCTGCCGCCACTCCTTTCCACCTTCATCGAGGACTAGCTAGCCAGCCACAACTTTTCAAAACATAGAGGAGATGTTCACGATCTCCTTCATTAATTCCACCTTCGGCTCGGTACATCTGGGTAAGGCCTAAGACCATCCAGGGCTCGAACGTTGAGGGTAGACGTTTGTCGGCAAGATTTATTTACTCAATCGTGGAAAATCGTGCTTTGGGTCTGATCAATCCACCCCCAACCTTCACCTGCTTATGATGTTGCTGCTGAGTTGCATTCATAAGTAAGCAATAGCAATACCATCAACAGCAGAGCCAAGAAGCCCAGTAGATGATGATTTGCATCATCGTTCAAACTCCCTGGCGCTCTCCGTAAAACCATCACGATTAGCGAAGGGAAGTAATCGTAGGGAGATTTATCTCCAACCCCGGCCGATATTGAGGGACTTTGGAGGGTTTGCTGGAGCAATACTTGGTCGACTGACCTTTCCTGGCGTTCGTCGTCGCCGCGTCGTCAATTCCTGGCATTTGTTGGCCACAGAACTGGGTATTTTTGCCCCCAAAACCAGTCCCCCTAGATGGAGTTTTCAATTATCATCATTTAGGAATGGGCGCTCGCCATGGGGTTTCCTGATTGCTACCCTAGGGCGCTGCCGGACTGGCTGGCTGGGCTAAGAGTTATTATAGCTACAACACAGGTTGGACCTAGTCTGATCGATTAAGTACTGAACGTAATGAATTCGGAAGCTGGTAAAGTAAATAAGAATTTTGCGTTTAGTTGAACCGGTTAAAGGATTAAGAGTGTTTGAAAAATGTACATTAAGGTTAAGGATCGACATTTAAAACTTCAATTCGTTACATTAAGATTGAAAATTCATTCCAGACTGAACACTATTGAGGGTCTTGTATGGTTGAAATGATGGGTAAATTGTCTCATACTGAGCACGCTTCAAAATTTGATTCGAGGACTTAGATTTATTTTGTTATTTAAATAGATAATAACAAAGTTTGCAAAACATGAAGACGTGCTTAAGGATGTAAAGTTCTATTTCAAAACTCTGTTTAAAACTTTTATATATTCGAAAAGTTTCAAAATTTCCTTCGAACCCGTTTGAAATTGCAAATAAGTTGAAAAATGTTGGAATTTTAGTTTGGTTCTCGTGGATTACATAAGTTGCCACTGCTAATAAACGAAAACACTATTAGAAGTTCAATTCTAGGAAAAGGTTTAACAGATATGACTATCTACTTAACATGTTTATGAATAAATCACACCGACTGCTTTGTACTATAGATTGTAAACTATGAATAAAAAAAAATCGAAAATCATAACAGTAAAAGATCCAACCGAAACTCAGATCAAAATCTAAAAATCGTATCGAAAATTTTTTATCAGCATTACAGTACCTATTTTTTTAACAAAAATTTACTTACAGTTTCATATGATTCCACTTTTAACATTTACAGTTGATTTTGTCCACCTCCAGCAGACGACATCGTTGAATGATTCGCTACAAGAGGAAACACACCAGCTACTTGAACAATCGGTAAGCTCGTTCCATTATCCTTCTCGTTCATTTATTCTGAACTGATGTTGCAATCTCAAGTGGAAACACTTGAGAATTTTCAGGAGACTAGAAATTCTGAAATACCAAAGAAGTTTTTTTTCTATTTCAACCTACTTTTTTAACTTAAGAAGTACTACACCCAAAAAATAAAGAAATTATTCATTTATATGGGATTTTTCACGTAAACTAAGATTTTGCTGCATAGTATCGATTCTACCAATAAATCAATTGATTCAATTTATATTGTATTGTTTTGGATTTCTGTGTAGAAAAACCTCCTTTCCACCCACAGAAGGACGAACTCACAAGGGCCAACATCAAGGGGCACAGTAAATTTTAGCAAATGTGCTTCCAACGTGACAAACATTTATCAAATATGAAACGTATGGTACGGTTGTCCACGTTTCTTCTTCCCTATTTTCCAGTTGTCTCTGCGGCCAATACTGTGCAGTGGGCCCAGCTGAGTTAAGATGACTAGAAAAGTAATACTTTTACTACTTACCGGGATGCTGACAAAATCTGGCTGTTTATGTATCTTAGGCATAAGCATAAGCATAGATTCACTTTTAACTTTCACAATCGAATTTCAATTTTAATGCCCAAAATATTGATTAAGGGGGGGGTAGGGTCTAACATTTTCAAAAAATCGATTTTTTTATTTTTTTATTTTCTTATTGTAAAACATTTCAAGAATGTTGTGTCAAATTTTCAAGTCAATTGATGCAAAACTGTAGAAGTTATAGGCCTTTATCTCCTCCTATCTAATACTGCAAGAAAGCAAGAGCAGAAACTTCAAACGCGTTTTTCTCGAAAGCACATTTTTAAAGTCCGTGGACATCGTCATTTGAAAACTACTTATCCGATTCTTTTCAAATTTGGAACATATTTTCTATATATAAAATACCAGACCCCAACGTTTTTCTTTTTTGATTTTATTTACTTTGGGGAGATTTTACAGGTGAAAAATGACGGATTTTTAAGTGAAAAACCGTAGTTTTTACTTCAAACAGCCACAAAAATTTCATAAAAATATTTTTAAGTTAAATAAAAACGTTGGGGTCCAGAAAAACATCTATTAAAAATATTTTGCTCTGATTTTTTGACTTCAGATGATTCTGTGCTGAGATACAGTGTCCACCGCAAATCCTGTTTTCTAAAAGGCATCCTCGAAAGTGCTCCGTCACCGGCTCATTTTTCAATATTTTTCTACGAAAAAATTACTAAATGTTCTTTTAATAATGCTTTGTATAATGCAAAAAAAATTGAATGCACTTGTTTGAACGATAGCTCCAGATAAAAATCGTGAAAATGGTGTTTTTTTTTATACCCGTTAGACCCTACCCCCCCCTTAAGCATTCAGGTCAGGCTCGTGCGAAGGAATCGTCCATGGAGGGGGTTTTGAATTTCAATTAAGTGAGCAAAAATAACACTAACATGAACGATCAATGAAATAGGAAGTTAATATCCTTAACCATTTTGCTACTTAAAACTATCATACAAATTCGACAAAAAAGAAATTTTAAATGAAATGGAATGGAAAAATTTTTTAATTTTTTTTTCTAAAAATGAAAGGAATAGAGTAATGTAATGAATACAAAAAAAACAGATTAAAAGATTCAAATCCATATTTATTTTTGGCAATTTATTTAAAACCATTAAAAAAAAACTTCTTACTCTAAGATAGAAAATTGGTCAAAAATTCATTTTAGGCAGCACAAATTACAATATTTCAGGAACATGGCGATCCGAAAACTAAATTATTATCAAAATTTAAATTTCATTTAAACCTAAATTAAAATTAAATGCTGAAAATTAAGTGCAAAAAAATTAAACAAAGTTTACATGTTTCATCGGAAATTTTAACTTTTCAAATCAAAATTTTCCTTTCAAAAAAATCACCCTAGGTTTGGTTCATATCCTAGCATATTTAAAATTGATCTGTTTAAAATAATCAAATCTTTCTTTGATAACTGATCAATTGAACAACCTGCATGAGAATTAATACAGATTTTGATTTTTTTTTACTATTCTTCAGCTTATCAAGAATTCAGATCTTTTCTAAATATTTTAGTTTCCGAAATACAACGCTTAAAAAAAATATAATTCTACTGATTTTAGAAATTTTAATGGATAAGATAGCAGCTTTTTCTGAAATCATTCAAGAAAACCTTTTCGAGTTTATGAAAACCTATTCAACAACTTTGTTGAAGACACGAAACGATTTGACTTATGCTTTAAAAAACTTCAAAAGTTTCATTCGGTTAAAATATTCAAAATCGTCAAAATTCTCGAATTATTCAGAATTGAAAAAAGTGCCAAGAAGAAATCATTGAATACCTTACTATTTTCTTAGAAGTCATAATAACTCTCAGTATTCAGGAAACTTGATCATTGAATTCAAGCTTTGATTTTCGAAAGCTTTGTTCACAAATTTATTTAATAAATTTCAAAGCAATTTTCAAAAGTTATCTCGAAACATGAACTGATAGAAAAAAGCATATTTATTTGAGATCAGCGCCGGGAAATATTCAAAATTTGCTCTTGAATTCATTGCATATAGGAAAAATGTTAATTTTGTTGCCTTGTACAATCGATTCTAAATAGGAAAAAAAATTTTCATTTTTAAGGTGTTCAGTGATCGGAACCATAGTTGTTTTTTTATTGTTTGTTTTGTTTATTTTATAGAGGCCTTCAATTCTGAATTCATTCGCCTCTTTAGTTGTTTTTTTTTTAAATTAAATTCTTCCTGATATCAAAATAAACTTACTTACTTACTTAATGATCCCGCGCCGATCCTCCGGTGCATAGGGCCGTGGTAAAAGACCTCCACTGTTGACGATCCGGAGCCAGCGTCTTCACTTGGTCCCAGTCAAGATTCTCGTCGACAGTTCGGATTTCAGCGGCTAGGCTTCGCCGCCACGAGTTTCTGGGTCTGCCTCTTCTTCGATGACCTTCTGGATTCCAATCTAGCGCCTCTCTGCAAATCTCGTTTTCATCTCTTCGCAGCGTGTGCCCAATCCATCTCCACTTACGTTCCCGAATCTCGATTTCTAGCGCCCTTTGATGACACCGGCGATGCAGTTCCTCATTCGAGATCCAGTTGCCAGGCCACCAAGCGCAGATGATATTCCGCAGGCAGCGATTTACAAATACTTGCAGTTTTCGCGTCGTTACCGCATATGTGCACCAAGTTTCGCACCCGTACAGCAATACGGATTTGACGTTTGAGTTGAAGATTCGGATTTTTGTTCGTAGAGAGATCTGGCGTGACCGCCAGATGTTTCGGAGACTCGCAAACGCAAATCGGGCCTTTCTGATCCGGGTTTCGATGTCTTTTCTGGTACCACCATCAGGCATTATCTGGCTACCAAGATACTGGAAGCACTCCACTTTCTCAACTTGTTGCCCAGCTACCATGAAACTGGAGGGATTTTCTGTGTTGATCTCCATCGACTTGGTCTTTCCGACATTGACTTTGAGACCTGCTGCCTTGGAACTTTCGGTGAGGTCGTCGAGTTTGCTCTGCATATCTGGTTGTGTTTGGGCGAGCAAAACAATATCGTCAGCCAGGTCAAGGTCGTTCAGTTGCTCCATTGTTGAAGGATTCCACGGCAATCCTCGGTTCGGTGCACAGTCAATCGATCCAATCAGAATCTCATCCATTACGATTAGAAAAAGTAGCGGTGATAGAATACATCCTTGTCTCACTCCAGCAGTTACCGGGATTGGTTCGGACAAGACACCGTCGTGCAAGACCTTGCACGAAAATGCCTCGTATTGTGCTTCGATGAGATGGACTAGTTTCTCTGGTACTCCTCTTCGCCTTAGGGCCGCCCAGATGTTTTCATGGTTCAGTCGGTCGAATGCTTTTTCGAAATCAACGAACACCAGCAGAAGAGAGTCCTGGAATTCGTTGATTTGTTCCAGTATGATTCGTAGCGTTGTGATGTGGTCCACACATGATCGTCCGGATCGGAATCCAGCTTGTTGCCGTCGGAGTGTAGCGTCGATTTTCTCCTGGATCCTGTTCAGGATCACCTTGCAGAGTACTTTGAGGGTTGTACAGATCAACGTTATGCCTCGCCAGTTACCGCACTCTGTCAGGTCTCCTTTCTTCGGGACCTTTACGAGGATACCCTGCATCCAGTCGGCCGGGAATGTTGCAGTATCCCAGATGTCAGCGAAAAGACGGTGCAACATTTGTGCTGATAGGGCAGGGTCGGCTTTCAGCATTTCAGCAGGGATGCAATCGATCCCAGGTGCTTTGTTGGATTTCATGTTTTTGATTGCCGCTTCTATTTCAGCCAGTGAGGGCGCTTCCGAGTTGACGCCATTTATGCGACTCACTGTTGGCGCTTCGAGCTGCGGGTTCTGTTGGCCATCGCTATTCGTGACTCGGAAGAGTTGTTCGAAGTGCTCAGTCCATCGTTTGAGCTGATCTGTTCGATCGGTCAATAACTGACCTGCTCGGTCTTTCAGCGGCATTCTTGCATTAGTCCTTGCACCACTGAGGCGGCGAGAAATGTCATATAGTAATCGGATATCTCCATTGGCGGCGGCTCTTTCTCCCTCTTCGGCTAGGGAGTTTGTCCAGGCTCTCTTGTCTCGTCTACAAGCTCGTTTAACTGCCTTTTCCAGCTCCGCATATCGTAAGCGGGCGGCTGCTTTGGCTGACCCGGTACATGCCTGCTCAATTCCGACTTTCGCATTTCTCCGATCATCGACCATCCTCCAAGTTTCATCCGACATCCATTCACTCCTTCTTCCACAAACTTTACCAAGAGTACCATGGCTCGTCGTGATAAAGGCATTCTTGATTTCACACCACTGTTCTTCGACTGTTCCGTCTGTCAGCAGCTCCGAGGCTCGGGATTCTAGCTGTTCAACGTATGCCCTTTTCACCTCTGGATTCTCCAACCGGCGGACGTCGTATCGACACCCGACTTTCTCCTCGCGCCGTTGGACACGCGCAACTCTCAGTCGTATCTCGCCAAGGACGAGGTGATGGTCAGATGCAATGTCTGCGCTTCGTTTGTTGCGAACATCAAGAAGGCTCCTTCTCCATTTTCGGCTGATGCAGATGTGGTCAATTTGATTTTCTGTTCGGCCATCTCGGGATACCCAAGTGACCTTATGTGCTGGTCGATGGGGGAAGAGCGATCCACCGATCACCATGTTGTTGTTGCCACAAAATTCTACAAACAGCTCTCCGTTTTCGCTCATCTGTCCTAGACCATGGCGCCCCATGATGCGCTCAAGGTCCTGATTGTCGGAGCCAATCTTTGCGTTGAAGTCGCCCAAATGGATTTGAATGTCACCCTTCGGAATTTTCTCTACCACGCTGTTCAGTTGACTGTAAAACTGCTCTTTCTCCTGCAAGTCGGCAACGTCAGTTGGCGCATAACACTGGACCATTGTAAGGTTTCTAACCCGTGTTCTAAATCTGGCTACGATTATTCTTTCGTTTATCGGTTCCCATCTAATGAGGGCCGCGTAGGCCTGCGGGCTTAACAGGAAACCAACTCCTCGTTCCCGAGTAGCATGTTCTCCTCGTATGCCAGAGTAAAGCAGGACTTGCCCGGATTGTGTCTTGTGTTCTCCAGTATTAGGCCAACGGACTTCGCTCAGTCCCAGAATTTCAAGTTTGAGGCGGCTAGCCTCTCTAGCCAGTTGTTCCAGTTTGCCTTGTTGGGCAAGGGTTAAAACATTCCAAGTTCCAATTCGTGTCCGTGTTTTCATGCTAAAAGTCGTCGCCAAAGTTCCAGGTCGGTCATTTCTTTCGGATTCCGTAACAATTTCTGAATCGGGAGCAGTAGGTTGTTAGCCTAAAGTCCCTATCCCGCGATGGGGCTGCCATCTTGGACTTAGCTGGCGGGAGCCGCATTTCATAA
Source organism: Uranotaenia lowii (assembly GCF_029784155.1). Lineage (NCBI taxonomy): Eukaryota > Metazoa > Arthropoda > Insecta > Diptera > Culicidae > Uranotaenia > Uranotaenia lowii. The sequence continues at coordinate 109,838,640 of NC_073692.1, forward strand.
ATTCAGCCGCTCGCTGCGAGACAGACGCTGTTTGAGCCGCCCCTGACCTGGAGAACAGACGCTCGGTTGTTGTTGCACGCCGCCCTGACCTGGGGAACAGACGCGTGCGGCCACCTTCTCAGTCTGCATGCGACCAAAGCATCCACCGGGATTGGGTACCCGATCTCCGCTTAGGTTACTCGCATCCCAGCCGGCACCACGGGGAGGTAGAGATAGGAGTTGTGAATAAGAGGTGATATGACCACTATGGGGTCTGGTGTTGCACATTATCCACCGTTTACCAGCCAAAATAAAGTGCAAATAAAATTTGTTTTTGGAATTTTCGATAATTACATTTAATATTTGCAATCAATTATATTCGTTCCAATCATCATTGAATCTTATATCGAAAAAACCGTCGACATGTTAAAAAAGGATTTTATGAATGAATTATAAAGTTATATCAGTTGGATTGCAGTGTGTACACTAGTGTACACTTTTTAAGAAAAACAACTTTTGAGGGCAAAACACCTTTTAAGGGTTTTTTAAGACAAGATTTATTGCATTTTTTTCACTGGCACAGAAGCGAACCTTAATTTCATAAACAAGCAAAATCGTCACCTGGGACGATGCATGTACGATTTGTCGATATCATATTTTATCGTATAATGAAAAGCCGTGAGTCCAAACTGTAGAGTGATATGGGATAAAACTCCGCCGAAGGCGAGGAAATTTTCTGATAATTTTGTAACATCTACTTTAAAACACCTTTCTGGGTTTTGATAGTTTCATTTCATATTATTTGGAAAAATCGTCATGGGGGGGGGGGGGGGGGGGGTTAAACTAGGGATACCATACATACTCTTTTAAGAGTACATGTACTCTTTTTTCATCAAAAAATGAGCGTACTCTTCTTTTTGTGAAATTTCATGAAATGTACTCTTTTTTCGGTGAAAGGAATTAAATTAAATTTTCTCATGACTCACTGACTTATTTCTTTCGATACATGAAGATTGTATTCTTATGAAAAAGGCATTTCCCCACTTGTCAAGCGAACAGCTGATTTCTCATGTTTACATTCTCTCGGCATATCGGGGTAGGGTAAACATAACAACAACATTACGCATATTCAATGGCCAAATAGAAACGAAATAAAACAAGCAATGCAATTGTAGAAATTTTGCAAGCGCACCAAGGTGAGAAGAAAATAAATTCTTTATTTAATTAATCGTACATTCATAACAAGTTAAGATATGAAAGAATGTTAATAATTTCAATTAAAGAAGTTATTAAAAGAAAGTATTGAACAGTGCTTATCATCAAAGATCAAAATGGCGACCAGTTGGTGTTTACATTTTTCAATACAAAAACAAAAAGTTACACGGTATCGCTGATGGAACGATTTTATTTATCGAAAATTAGCATCGCAAATTTTTGCACCATTCGAAAGCTGGGACTCTCCCCTTTCATTTGAGCCCAAATTTGGAATAATCCACCGGGGGGTCTAGAACATTTTACTTTTTTGAAGATTTTTTAACCTTTTTAACGGTTTTTCAAAGACGAAATCATACTAATCATCATAAATCATCATACATACTATAGCGTAATCATAATACATACTATAGCGTAAATCCAGCATCTTATGTTAATAACATTATTTAATAGCAAATTTTCCTGGCTACAATTTTGTAGAAGACATCAAAGGGATAAAAATTGGAAAAAAGGAGTTGAAATGTCACAAACAGAGTGATTATTATTTCATTTAAAAAAATCTAATAAAACTTCTCACCACTGATTGTACTATGACCAAAAAATTATTCTACGAGCTTAGTTATTGGTTGTAGAGTGTATAAATGTTCAAACCGGTTTATTGATTATCAATCTTTTACATAAAATTGATCAGGATTATCTGAAGTTATGAGCATTTTTGGTGTTTTATTATTCCGGGACAAATATCAAATCCTTTTTTTTTTATCTAATTTTTCAAAAAATCCCGAAATAAGGGATCAATAAAGTTTAAGGTATTTTTTTCCAATGTTTTGAAAATTTGAGTAAATTTTCAAATAGAATTATAAGCATTTCAAGCCACTGCTTTAAATACTGTTCATGACACGATGTTATATTTTGTATTCATAGCAGTAAACAAATAATCTTTTAGAGGAAAGCCAAAAATGCAGAAAACCACAGAAAAACGTTCGCAGTGTTCCTTAGTATCAGATAAAAACCCATGTTTTTTTTTTTATTTTATCTAAGAAATTTGAAAAAAAAATCATCAATTTGAACAAATGTAAAATTTTAAGAAAACGAAATAAAAAAATCGCTAAAAATCTGATGACTTCAGATCTGACAACTCAAAGTGAATTGAGAGAATATTTTCAGATTAAAGTATTACATCAAATCAACCTCTTAAAAATGTTGAAAACAGAGTTGATGTTGAGATTTTGTAATCTCCTTTTTCCTTTTAATAAAAAAAAACAATAAAAGACATTTGGTTCAGTTCGTGTACTTTCGAGAAAAATGAACAGTCTAGAATTTTTGCTTGAAAACTTAAATTCGACCACATTTTTACATACAAGAGTGCCTCCAAAATCACCAATTTGCAAACAAACATAACAGTGGGTTGAATTTTTTTTTTTTAATTTTATATATGACATTTTATTTCGCTTGTGATACCCGTGTCTAAGGTTTTACAATCAATCGAAAGTGATAAGTATGAAAACCTTCAGAAACCATCAAACAGGATGAAAGGTTTTCAACAAAGATGTTTGATTTTGAAATCCAGGTGAATTATTTTAAATTTGGGCTTAAATGTAAGAAGTAATTCTAATTTGTTTCCTAATCCTAAATGTGTGTTCATAAAGTAGTCAAACTAACTTAGCTCGAAATATAAATAACTAAGTTTTCAAGACAGGCGGGAGACATTTTTCACAGAATAAAACCCTTCAAATGCTTATAACTTCAGATAATCCTGATCAATTTCATGTAAACGATTGATTTTTTATTGTAAATGAAATGTTTTGAACATTAATACACTCTACAACCAATAACTAAGCTCGTAAAATAATTTTTCTCGACATAGTACAACCAGTGGTGAAAAGTTTTATTAGATTTTTTAAAATGAAACAATAATCACTCTGTTTGTGACATTCCTACTCTTTTCTTTCAATTTGTATCACTTTGATGTCTTCTACAAAATTGTAGCCAGGAAAATTTGCTATTAAATAATGTTATTTACATATGATGTTGGATTTACGCTATAGGTAAGACGAGCATTTCCACAGTGATTAGTATGATTTTGTCTTTGAAAATACCGTAAAAAAGGTTAAAAAATCTTAAAAAAAAAATAAAATTTTCTAGACCCCCGGTGGATTATTTCAAATTTGGGCTCAAATGAAAGGGGAGAGTCCCTGCTTTGGAATGGTGCAAAAATTAGCGATGCTAATTTTCGAAAAATAAAGTTTTCTCCCAGAGACACCGTGGTTACCCTTTCACAATCTGTCTCAGGAAATACTTTATATAAGAGATCTAACTTTTTATGCATTCGTTGCACAACACTTCAGTTTTGCTTCTTTTGGCCAATGTTTCAATGGATGGCTATCAATAGAAGGAATCACGAGTACATTCACGATTTCAAACGGGATTTCTCGTTCAAAATTAACGCCTTTGAGTATGCAATGAACTCCTGGACAGTAGGCAATATGCATAGCTAAAATTTGCTTAAAATCATAGTGCACAAATCAAAAGCGCACGAATCAGCAAAAATGTTTTAAAGAATAAAAAACGCCTCTATGAAAACTCTTTTAAATGCAGTTTTTTTTTATCAAGCTTTGAGTAATGCAACTTAAAAAACTGTGCATTTGTCATGTAAGACAGATATCTTGCAACAAATTGCCGGTATTTGAATGACATAAAACATCATGGTTTTTTAATGAATGGTGTTAGTCTTTATAATTTTGAAAAATTTTCTCAATGTACTCTTTTTCGGGTTGCAGGATATGGTTACCCTAGGTTAAACCCCTAAACGCCCCCCTCCCCCCGTTCGCACGGCCTTGAATTCAGGCCAACAATTTTATCACGATTTCAAGACATAGTATTTCAGAAACAAATTGATTATTAAAATTTCAATTCAAAATAAGGCAATTCATAGGAGAACAGCATTTTTTGAGTTTATATTATTTATTTCACTTCATTTATTTTGTAAGATTTTGGCAACCTGAATTCGAATCATTAGTCAGATTTCGTCTATCACCTCTTGTTTCGGTGATATGGCGTTTGGAAATTTTGAAATTGTAAAGTTTTGGATTAAAACTTATAAACCTACAAAAAACTAAAAGCTGATTTTTAATCTTTTTTTTTTTCATCCAATCAATCAAGGAATAAGATGTTTTCAAATATTCTTCTTTCCGAGATGCAACGCTATCAAAAATCAAATTCTACAATTTTAGATTACATCAATTTCAGGCATCAGAATAAAAAAATCCGAAAAAAAACATTCCTTAGGTTTTAGTAAGCCATCTATGGTTTACTCAAAATTAAATATTGTTTTAGAGTTCATGAAAGCTGAAGTTAAAAGCTATACGATGAAGCATTGAACAATTTTCACATTTTTTTCAAAAATTTTTTGATGAACAAAAATAAAAAATGTAGTCTAAGAACATAGTTTTCTTTTCACCTCTTGTAAAACTGTTAAAGAGATGGAAGAGTTGTTTTAAAAATACGGCTACAAAATTCACGTTTTTTCCAACAATCGTTAGATTTTGAATACGTATAGAATTTAAATTACTACAATAATTCAAAGTTGGCTATTTCGCGGTGATTTTTTGAAATTTGAAATGTTATCATGTATTTGAAATCTTCCTTGAGTATGCACTCAACTGAGTTCAAATTCAAGGAAGATTGCAAAAAAAGTGAAACATTTCAAATTCCAACATTTTACCGCGAAAAAATTGTAGTAGATTCCATTCTCTACATATCCAAAATGTAATTAAAGCTCAATGTTTGAAATAATATAAATTTTGTAGCCGTATTTTTAAAATTACTTTTCCATCTCTAAAACAGATTTAGAAAGAGGTGAAATGAAAACGTTTATTAGACTTCACTTTTGAATTTTCGTTTGTCAAAAATAAAAACAAAAATGTTTTTGATGATTCATCGTATAGATTTTAACTTCAACTTTCTTGAACTTTAAAGCATTTTTTTTTTGAGTTAACCATATGTAACCTATGAAATTTTGATAAGGAATGTTTTTTCGGATTTTTTATTTTAGAAGTTGAATTGCGAGGAAGCATATTAATATAAATGTATAAAATGTTCAGAACATTTTACACTGACATTAAGCTGTTCATATTGATGTTTTTTTTAATGATAGCAGTGAAAACGTTTTAGAACTATTTTACTCGAGGAGTGTCAAATTGACACTCGAGGTCTGACTAGGGTTTTTTTTCTGGGATTTCAGAAAGCTATCATAAAAAAACTTATAAAAGAATTCATAAATCCATTATAGACTCCCGAAGAAATTGTTTTGTTCTGATGCGCCTGAATAAAGTTTCAAGCCTTAAAACTTCCAATAGTGTCATATTGACACTCAAGTGCGGATTTGTGTTAAGAAAGATTTTAACTCATAAAACAACATTGTTGAACACTACAAAATTATTGATTTCGTTAAAATTCCCGTTTTTGGCACATTCGAAAAAAGGAAACTTCCAACTTTTTTTCTTAGAGCTAAAAAATACTTGCGGTCTTCAGAGAAGTTGATCATTGATTTATTTTTTAAGTATGGAGAAACTTCTTTGAGTTATTCATTAAGAATTGATTTTTTCCACGCCTGGTAATTTTTGATTTTTTTTTATAAATTATTTTTATAAATTTAAAACTACTTATTCTTTTAGGATTTAAGGAGCCGAACTCGTTCTGGTTGAATACAGTTGTGTGCTTATACCTTGTTCACATTTAGAAGAAATAAGAGAAGAGATAGGGAAATATGAAAATAAAAAGCATTCTAGATGAAGATCAATAGCCATCAGGAAAAGGTATATTTCAACATATAGTCCAAGTCTAAAAATCACAGCCAGAACATCTTTCACTGGAAAGTAGGGTAATTTTCCAGAGTTATGTTTTGACTTAAAAAAATTCTAGAGATTGGGCTTGTGATACAGCTCAGTTGGCAAGTCAGTTGCTTCCAGAGCCGATGTCCGTGAGTTCGAGCCCAAGAGTAAACATCGATCACACTTGTACCGGATACGATTTAAATGACTGTCCACCAGCTGCATCGTTGATATAAGTCGCGAATGACATAAAGATCTTAAAACGACTATAATCAAAACAAAACAAATTATCTAGAGATTGAAATAAATGGATCCATGGATATTTTTCTAACTGGTTTTACATTTATAAATGAGAAATTTGGGAAAAGCTTTGGCAAAAAACATGCAACATCTAAAGATAAAAGTTCCATTGTCTTTTTTGCAATATAAGTTTTCATTTCACAGCTCATAAGTGTCAAACAAAAAGGATTCTGAAAGTTTGTCTACCACCCTTAAGTCTTTGCATACTTAAAAGCGCAACTTTCTAATTTTTAGATAAATGCAATTTTTTGTCCTTTTTATCTTGAAATAATTGGATAATTATTGGTCATTGGATAAATATTAATAACTTCGTGCTAAGCAATCATCAACATCCGTTTGGAAAAAATAAATCCATTTTGGAATAAATGTTTGTATTATCTATAACATAAAATATAAGAAAATTTAAAACAAATTATAAAAAAAACTCATAATTTAATTTTAAATTTGCAGATAAAGTTGGTTGCTTTGTTTTTTTTTCAAATATTTCTAGAACATTTGATTTATGAAAGACAGACCAAGACATGGCAGAAGAATCAAGTATCCCCAGGGTTCATGGATTCTCATTCTTCCATAATGTGGCAATTTTTCAGAGATATAGATTTTTGGTTTTTGAAATAGTTTCAAATTAGAAACGGTGATGTAAGATGAGAAAGAAAAATAAATGATATGGCTTTCTTCATTACTCACGTTCCATTTTAAAATAAAATTTATCACCCCAATTTCTGACTGTTTAAAAAAAGATATTTTTTCTAATTATGGGGAATTGTGGACCACTGAACCCGAAATGACCGAATTTTGTTTAAAGTTCATAAATCATTTAGTCCAATTAAAATGATTTCCTGGGAGGAAATAGAAAATGTAACTAAGTATGATCGAATAGTTTCATTAACCTGACTCGAAAAATTCCTTCTATGGGATTTGTTCGTCTCTATTTCATTCAATAAAATTGATAAGATTTTCATCATCATGATCAGTTTACCCCTTACTAAGTAGTTCATGATACCTCACAAGCTATGACTTACATATTGGTAGCGTTTGAGTTACTTTTTGCAATTTCATGAAAAATTCCATTTCTATGTGCAAGGGCTAGAAGAAATGGAGAGCTTATAAGCATACTTTTGTTATGAACGTAAGGTTTCCCATCGATGCAATTTGAGGGTGCTTGATTGATTTTGCAAATATACTTTGTTTTATTTGTTAAATAAAAGTAGCATTTAATGCGTACACATGTTAACAAAGAGGCGCTTAGAGCCAAAAGGGTATAAATGTTTTTATCTAATTTCGAGAAAACACGTTTTGAGGTTGTTGTATTTGGTCATTTTGCATACATTTTTCAATATTTTTTTTCAATCTAAGATTTTTTTATTTTACATACATACATTTTTCAATAATTTGAGTTTTTCTTTTGAACGTAATGGAAGGAAAATAAAATTCATAAAAACAAATTCAACCACCAAATATAGTGTGTAATATCAAGAATCTTTTGGCATTATTAACTAAAAATCGATCGTTTTGCACTTATACCCCTTTGGCTCTGAGGGTCTCATATAGAAATATTTGCTTACGTAGAGTGAAGACAGTTGTATTGAGATTTATAACTCAAAACAAATCCGAGGTGGCTCACGTTTCCCCATGGCCCACGAAACTCCACTTTCCCCTTAGAAAATAAAAGTCGAGTAAACTAAATGAATTACTTTATCCCTCAAGTATCTAAAAGGACTTCCCTAATATTTAATTTGATGTCCTACAATATTGAAGTAAAAACACAACTCAACATTTTTATTTAATTCACATCAAACGCCACCTTCGAGTGATTGTTTGTTTATTTTTTTGTCAAATTAAGCTCAATCCGTATGTTCAAACAAATTGAGTCATCTACGCGATAATTGTCTTTCCGATAGCTCCATCACTGTCACCGTTCGGATTTCCGAGACAAAAATAAACCTCAAATCTGGTGTACGATTCACGGCGGCTTTCGGCTTCGCAACCTACCAGTTTCCCAAACTCTGAGCGGGCAGCCGTTTTGCCGTTCAGCCGAAATCCACTCATAAATCGTGATCCGCTGCTCGTTCCTTCTCTAAAAAAGTAGAAGATCCGACCCGATAGATTGATTCCGTGAAAACAAGTCTGTAGATACAAAACGATTGTTCATGGAAATCGTTTGTAGTTGCCGTCGATGCCGTTCAGTGTTGTTGCTTATTTGTACAGGGAACTTGGAGGAGACCCAAGTAGTTTGGCCACCCCACGCAGCAAAGCCAAATTTGAATTTAACATCTCCTCTGACACTCCGAATGACGACGACGACGACGACGAAGACCCACAGATCGCCCTGGAACTGTGCGCTGCGCCGCGGACAGATTTGGAGCGGAATTTCGTGAGCTGCAGTGAGACCACCACCGCCATCGTCTATGGACTCTCCATCCTTCGGAAATCGATGGGCCTCTCTTACCTACATGTAGCCGTTTGGTGATATGCCAAATAAGGCGCTCGAAAACGAAAATCTTGATGTGTCGTTTTTTTGATGGCAATCAATCTAATTCAGGGTAGGATTATTGCCAGATTTATTTTTGGTCGGGCATTAGGGTATGTTGAATCAAAATAAAAATGTGTATTTTTTTTTTAATTAAAACGGGCAATAATTTATTATTGAAAAGGTAAAGTAAAGTATGGCAAAGTGGATGATATGTTTGAACTTCAAAATGCATTAAACCATCTCTCTATAGTCAATTAAAAATTTTTAACTCCATCCATTATTGCCCTCCATCCATTATTGACCTGAAAATTTTCCATAAAATAAGAGATGTCCGTCCCTGAAATGTTTACCCTTTACAGTTCCCGGAGTGTCAATTTGACACTCCTGACAAAAACCGCTATATCTATCTTGTTTCTCAACCGATTCTTACGCATCCAACTATTAAATTTTCCGGAAAAACATGCTTCGGAAAATCAGCTAGCTTTATATTTACTAGAAAAATATGCCAAATTACATCAAGTTTCCAATCCTTTTTTTAAAATTTATCTGGTATGACTTAAATAATTTTGACGATTCATTGATTGAAAAGCACAGTTTTTACACCACCTTTTCTGGTGATATTGAAATATTATAAAAAAATATTTATCCTTATGTGCAACGTATAGCTTCTTACTTTAGTTTTCTTGAAAATGAAGTGAATTTTTTTTAGCATTCCGTAGCTGATTTACAATCTTTTTCCCGAAGCGTGTTTTTTCGGATTTTTTTCTTAGACTTTAAATGTTGTTTGAGAAAAATATTTGAGTTACATCACGAGGTTTCTCAAACTATAAATGTTGTTGAAATCTGTAGGAAATGATGACTGTACGTTGTTTGATTTTCAAATTATCAAAGCAGTCTGATTAATATGGACACTAGTTTATTATCTATCCAACGTTTCGGTGCTTTGTTGGCACCATCTTCAGGGAGAAAAAACACATACATTATTTTTCCCTGAAGATGGTGCCAACAAAGATCGAAACGTTGGATTGATAATAAACTAATGTTCGGATTAATCAGACTGCTTTGCCTATTTGTTAAAATCGAATGAGAAAAAATATAGATATAGTGGTTTAAGCGAAGAGTGTCAAAATGACACTCAAAGTCTGATTAGGGAGATTTTTTCCAGGGCTTTTAGGTTGCGTCCATAAAAAATTAATGATGCAAAATTATAGATTTTGAGAGTAAAATCATAGAGGGTCCCGAAGAAGTTTTATTATTTGGATGCACTCGAAGAAAATTACAAGTCGCTAAACTTCCAATAGTGTCATATTGACACTTAAGAGTGGATTAGAGCAGTGGTCGGCAACCTATTGAGTCGGAAGAACCAAAATTTTCAAATTTTCATATTTTAGAGTTTAAAAGAGCCGCATTAAAGATATATTGTTTTTGTTATTAATTTAAAAAAAAAACAACGAAATTAACTTTAAAACCATTAGAGTTTTCTTCAAACTCTTGGATAATTCTTTTAAATCTGATTACCCCTAAGAACATGGATTCTCAACTCTAATAACATGGTTTGATTTGATATCAATTATAATGCGTTGGCTAATATTGAGATTTCAAAATTAAAATTCATATCAAGCTTAAATGAATACTTTAAATCAGGGGTGAGCAACCTTTTGAAGCAACGGGCCACTTTCAATTTGAAATTCTTTCGGCGGGCCGCATAAAAATAAAATTTTAGTAATAATACATAGTTTGCAGAGCTTTCAGTTATTCTTGATAACGATAAATTTTTGACAAAAATTAATGAAAAAGTATGAAAGACGTATTCATCTACTTGCACAAACATTTTTTGATTGAATATGGTTAAAGCAGCCGAAATTTAATAGGTTCATCAAAAATCTTGATAATTTCAATGTTTTGTGTGATTTGAAATGTTTAGCGAATATTCTTTTATTTTTTAACAAAAAGGAAATATCATTTGCTTCCCTTTTATTTATTAAAACCGAAACATTTTGTAAGTCTTTCTATGCTTCCTTAAAAGATTTGAACCGTTTTCAGATAAAAAACCTATTTTGTTCGAACCGATGCGATGGTTTTTTCGTGATCAGTTCAATTTAAAATTTTCATGGAGCATAACTATAACGATTTTTTTCTGTGCCCATTTTCGGAAAGTTTATTCACAACTCATTTAAATTTGGTCGTGAAGCCTTAATTATTTCTATAAACGGTGATTTTTTTAATTTGAAGTTTCGTATGAAATAATTACATTGAAATGTTGAGCAAGGTTTCATAATTATTGATAAATTTTTTTAACCAGATTTGTCAATGTTACAACTTACATTTTTGATTCAGGAAAATATTTACAGGTTTCATAAAATTTAAATTAATTTTAAATACATCAGGAATAGGCTTTCTAAGGCTGGATCACGAAAATCTTATGACTTTGATAATGTGGTTGTCTAATTTTTTAAGTTGAATGACTCCTTTTAATCAATGTTTTGCATGATTTGCCTATTAAATTTCTGAAAATTCCATCCATCCATAAGTTGACAAAATTCACATTTTCCGAGGTGTAAGGAATCTCAGAACTGATTTAAACTTATTCATGGGGCGCTGAATCCAAATATGTATTCAATTAGTTTTTTGTCAGCTCTAGTTTTCGAGATAACTTCAAAAAAAGTTAAATAAAATTAGTTATTCAATTCATGCCCTTTTTTGACAAAATGGTTCAATACACATACTTATTGAAGCAGTTATCAACTTTCAAAACAACCACGAGTAGTTTTGAAGTCTGAAAAAAAAATATAGAAGTTTTCTTTTTGTTATCCAAACCTGCAAAAACCGGGAATACGAAACTTCCAAGAAAAATCCAACTAAATTGAATCTTTGTTATTTTCAAAACCGTTAGTCAAATTATTTCGCAGTCTTCAACCAACTAGCTGAAAAAAATTAAACCTTCAATATTCAATAACCAATAAATTCTTTAATGAGGTCAGAAGAAGATGTAATCTTATTTTTTGATTTTCTAAAAACTGTAGAATTCAATTTTTGAAAGCGTTGTATCTGTGAAACAAAAATATCTTGACAATATATGAGTCCTTAGATTGAAAAAAAGGGTAGTAAATTGATTGAAAGTCAGGTTTAGATTGTTATGCAGGTTTATTGGTTTATCAGTTATGAAAGATCGATTTACCCAAAATTGATCAATTTAAAAATTTCCACACGCCATATTACCGTATCTGGAAGCGATGGCTGAAATCTGTGAATTGTTTTGAATAAAGAATGCCTAACTCTTACACAATCAGTGAAACATAAGCACCAAAAATGCTTTTTCGCTGTGTAATCGTTACAAACTTTTTGGTTTGAATCACAGGATAACAGATATTATTTTTGTCGAGATATCAGAATTTTGCTGAGTTATATCGAAAAGAAATCTATAACCGTTAGCCCAGTTATTTCTGTCATAAATCAAGAACAGAAATATTCATGATACAATTTTATCTTTGTTTGAAAAGGAAATACAGTCTTAACTACCTCCTTTATAACGTTTTTCCAATAAATCAAAGGAACTCAATAAAAAGCTTAAATCCTACAAAAAAGTCAACAATCTGGAAAATTATGGAGAAAATGCTACTGCAAACAAGTGACGTGCATATCAAGCTTTTGATATATCATGTTTTTGGTTTAGTAGGGACTGCTATTTTATCTTATATATATAAAAATGGAGGCGTTTTCTTTGTAACAACATAACGTATAAATGGTCTGTCGAAATGAAGTGAAATTTGGTATCCGAGGGTTTTTTGGGACAGAGATGGTTTGTACAATAGTTTCAAGAATCTCACTTTTTATGGAAGGTTGTCCCAAACAAATTCAAGGTTATTTGTTACGATTTCCATAAGAATCGATTCGCGAGCACGATGAAGTTAAGGACGTGTAGATGAAATCATACATTTATTAGGATTTATACATAAGCAGGTAAAACGAAGTTTACCGGGTCAGCTAGTTTTATGATAACTAACGATAATCAACAATTTATCGTAGAAAAAATCGTGAAATAATTTTAATTTGAGATAAGCTTCGCGGGCCGCACAAGCATGCCTCGAGGGCCGCATGCGGCCCGCGGGCCGCGGGTTGCTCACCCCTGCTTTAAATGATGTTAAAGTGAAAGATTTGAACATATTAACATAAGCAGAATATTGCCACATGCCTCGTGTGATTCTTCAGTATTGTGCGTCCAATTGAATAAAGAATTAAATTTAAAATATTATAGATTATTCATCAATGCTGATTAAAGCTTAGATTACTGAAAAAAATCTGTGGTTTGACAAGTATAAATCTGCAATAATGCGATTTTGTAAAGCCTACATTAAAAATTCGTGAAAAATAAAAAAGAAACAGTATACTTAAACTGTCTTAATCAGTTCAAGGATACTTTTAAAGTTTCCAAACAAAACTAATTTAAAAAAAAACCAACAGTGATTAACTATTAATAAAAATTGAAATGTGTGGTTTGGTAATTATTGGCTGCAGGCATCAAACTTGAAATTTTAAGTGAGTTCAAAGACTCAAAGTTTTTTTTAAATACAATTTTAATATTAAAAAAAACTGCATTGGGATGGGATGTAAAGGTCAATTTAGTAATTAAGGTATTCAGCCCGTGGATAAGTTCTCAACTAGATTTTCAGAATTGAAATTTTCATTCATTCTCAATGCTGATTCGAGTATGAAAAGTTTTCAAACTTTAATTTGTCATTCTCAATTCTCAGTCTTGGATTTTTGAAAATTTGTATTTGAATCTCATGTATGAGACAGCTTTACAGATTTTTTTCTGTACTTATTCAGGACGGACAAATCCAGGCATAGGGTTTCTAAATGTTAAACTCAAAACCGGGTTATATTCAGGCAAATCCAGCCTAAATCTAGGTATTTTCCACAAAAAAAAAAGGAGAGAAAAGCTGAAAAATAAACACAAACAAAATGAATTTTTACCTAAGCACATCTTAAATTTTATCACACAAATCCAAAAATTCATGCATGCGAATTTATTTCGCTGGGACAAGTTGAAAATCCTGGAAAAAACCGGGCATTTCTCCTCGATATCCGGGCAACCGAACCGGACCTGGCATTCCAAATTTTTTCTTTAAAAAATATGGGCAATAGACTGAGTCGATTCGGGGTCATTTTTGAATTTCTCAAACCCTGGGGTCTTAAAAGCTTCGTTTTGGTCCAAAACTCATCCATGATTTTTTTTTAGAATTTTTAAGTAACGTTTACATGAGTAAATTTGATTTTTTATGTTTGTATGGGAAAATTGAGTATTTTTTACTGATAAATCAACATCATTTTTGTTTCGTCTGTGGAACCGAGCATGCTAATGGTTTTTGTGCCAATTTATATAACCTTCAAAGGAAATTTTCCACTGAACAACTTTGTCGAATGTCATAACTTCGTATCTTTTCAGACAAAAAAGTTATTAGCTATTTAACAAGTGTATGTTTTTTGATATTGATAAACAATAAATTCAATCGACACCACTGCTGAGTGCCAAGCGAGGCATTGCAGGACCATTTTTCATACAATACATCGCGGGGCACAATCAGTGGTGTCAATTGAATTTATTGTTTATCAATACCAAAAAACATACACTTGTTAAATAGCTAACAACTTTTTTGTCTGAAAAGATACAAAGTTATGACATTTGACAAAGTTGTTCAGCGGAAAATTTCATTTAGGAATTTTATAAATTGGCACAAAAACCATCAGCTGGCTCGGTTCCACAGACGAATAAAAAATGATGTTGATTTTTCAGTACAAAATATTCATTTTCCCTTACAAACCTAAAAGTTGAAATTTACTCATGTAAACGTTACTTAAAAATTTTGCAAAAAATCATGGATGAGTTTTAGACCAAGACGAAGCCTTTTAGACCCCAGGATTTAAGAAATTCCAAAATGACCCCAAATCGACTCAGTCCAATGCCCACATACATTTTTTTTTACATTATTCGAGCACTTATCAAGCAAATGGAACCACATTTGGCTTGGAAGGACATTTGAAAACAAGGAATGGTTCTTTGAATATTTACACCCATAAAACTATTAACTTGAACGCTACGTGAAAATGTACATAGATTTTTACCACCCTGAAAATCATGTAAAGTCAACTTGAATTACAGGTAGCAAACAGAGCTCGCGTAGCAAACAGAATTCACGTTATTTTCATATGAATTCATCTGGAAGCGTACGTGGGAAAGGGATTCGTTCTGCTACACGTAGTTCATTTTTACATTTATTCCGAACCTTAAATTAAAAAAATAAATGGTTTCATCTTCAGAGGAATTTTATTACTACGAGTGAGTTTCATAACACGAATTACAAACTTCTCATTTCCACTTACACGCTTCAACAACACATTAACACCTAACTATTTTTTAAACACTCGTAAAAAAAGGCATTCGATGAGCCACAGTTGCTGGCCAGCCTAGCAGCCCAAATTCCAAATTCTATAAAAATAACAAAAGATATTAATAATAACGATACAACAAAGTTCATACTAATTAGGAAATATCTGCTTTTCTATCACCCATAATGTCTCTATCTTCTTTCGCCAACTGTTGGATCCACGCCATATTGATTATTGTGTTCTTTAACAGAGATTTTTCGAGGATGAGCTTTTTAGAGTTACGTGAATTTGGCGGATCACTGGATTTTCAAGTAAATCGAATGTGTCTTTTTCTGGACAGCATACAACTATGTGTTTTTTTTTTCTTGAATACAACTATGTTAATTTCACTTGATGATGAAGTGATTTTTAATTAGCAACCAGGTGTTTCATATAAATCAAGCAAAAATTCACGTAATGAGCGCCTACGTGAAAATCTACTTGAATTTAATGTTTCCTTTTCGACTGACTGTAGTCATACTGCCTCTTTCCAGTGGGGTGAAAGTAAGGAGAGAGGGGGCTCCTTTACTACTTTCGCATAACTTTAGAGCTTAACAAGATAATGGAACCAAATTCGGCATGAGAAGGCATTTGGATACGAGAAAAGGTTATATGCTTATTTGAGACTACTTTCCCCTTCAAATGGGCTCAAATTTAGTGAAGAGTAAAGCTCTCGTACAATTGTTGTGCATAAACCAAGAATTTATCTAATAAATGGAACAAAATAAGACATGGAAAATTATTAGGGTACGAGAAATGGTTCTATGATTATTTGAAACACAACTATTTTTCCAGGAAGTACACAGGAAGTGAGACGGGGGCTCCAATACAATTTTGTTGGTATAACTGAAGAAGTAATTAAGCAAATAGAATATAATTAGACATGGGAAGTCATTTAAATACGTGATGGTTTTTTGGAAAAATCGTGTACTTATCAAGCTATAGAGACCATGAAATATGAGAGAGGTTGTTTGGGTACGAATAATTTGAAACCCCCAATTTAATCTCGAAAACCTATCAGACAAATGGAGCCAAATGTGACGTTGTTTAGGAACTTAAAAAGTGTCTGTAGTAGTTCGTGAGTTCTTCCCGCATTCTTAGGGGAAACGGGTGAGGAATCCATGCCAGTAAAATATACATTTTGGAATAATTTGAGAATCAATCGGAAGCTTATAAAACATAGCAAAAATTGCAGATATTGGAAAACTAATCTAGAGATCAAGTTTCAAAAAATTAGATTGAATCATTTTTGTAGTGTAATTCGAAACTCCATTCGACGATTTCATTTTAAACGGTTGCTACTGAATTGTGTTGAAATATGATATTAAATTAATCCAACACCAAAAAACAAATTCAAATAATTTTTAAAATATCTCAAATTATAACAAAAAGTCGGCGAGGAGGGTGGTACCTATTTTAGATTTCTTTCCAAGTAAATGAAACAGATATTTTCATATTTGATCTCTCAAAAAAAAAAAGGAAGGAGCATCACAAGATCAATCTTTATTGAAATACGATAGCATAATTGATTCTAAACGATTTTTTTTAAGACCACATTGCATTGATAGCAAGA
The DNA here is from genome assembly GCF_029784155.1 of Uranotaenia lowii. Lineage (NCBI taxonomy): Eukaryota > Metazoa > Arthropoda > Insecta > Diptera > Culicidae > Uranotaenia > Uranotaenia lowii. Next base: position 109,855,435 of record NC_073692.1, read on the forward strand.
GCTATCTGAGGTTTTGAATGCCCTTTGAATTGTGTTTTAAAAAGTTTTAATTTCAACCGATTTTGTAGAGTTAAAATAAACGGCCCTTGCATTGTCAATTTATTCGATAATAAAGTAAAACATAACTTCTAAAGAGTTCTAATTTCTATAAAAAAAATCCAAAATGAAAAATATCAGGCAGGATTCTTGCACAAATTGGTATTCTATTTTGCCATCCTTGAACTCGAAATGTTGAAATTCATATTTAGATAACTTTATTTCTGTCGTCCCTTTCTCTATTTCCAAACCTATTTATTGACGACTAGGACGTGGCCAGCGCCGTTATTGATGTTCAAAGAGAGAGCAACAGTTTTGTGCATTGAAAATGAGTTGCTAGTCACAAGCACTATTCTTTTGACATTTGCTCGAAATTGATGGCCTCGGTCATCAATAACAACCATTGGCAATGTGGAATTTGTTCTACTGAGCCACACCGGCGATTGTGGAGTTCGAAATGCATTTGTAAACTATCTTTAGTACGAATATATTAAACTCTCACTACACAGCAAAAAATAATGTAACGATGGACGATGTAATTTCTGGGGATTACGTATTTCTGTTGCAATAATACATCTAAATGATGTACACAACGTGAATACGTCGTGAAGTGTAATATCAAAACCTTCTATGTAATATCGCATCAAGTAGTCAATGTTTTCCTTTGTTGACGTTGGAATTTGATTTCATTTCAAAAATAAAGAAACGGATTATGGACCTCAGCTGTATTTGTTTGGCTTGTAAGTACTTCCAAAATTTATTAAAAATATAAGCAAACCCACTGCTTCAAAGCAAATTTCATTATTTTTCCATTTTTAGGAAATTTGGCCCATATGGATCAGCGGTACGAAACAAATTATTTGTCTCCAAACAGCCGGGTACATCAATACAATGTAAAATTAGGTACCATTTGCGACTCAAGTTATGTGCAGGTATTTGATGTAATATAGCAATACTTTTTTTGCTGTGTACTTAAGCGGGTAGTAGGGTCTAACACTTTCAAAAAATCGATTTTTTATTTTTTTTTATTTTCTTATTGTAAATCATTTTAAGAATGTTGTGTCAAATTTTCAAGTCAATCGAAGCAAAACTGTAGAAATTATAGGCCTTTATCTCCTCTTATAGGCCTTTATTCTCTTATCTAAGCAAAAACTTCAAACGCGTTTTTCTCGAAAGCACATTATTAAAGTCAGTGGACATCGTCATTTGAAAACTACTTTACCGATTCTTTTCAAATTTGGAACATATTTTCTACATATTAAATACCATACCCCAAAGTTTTTTTTTACTTTGGGAAGATTTTACAGATAAAAAATGGCGGATTTTTTCGTGAAAAATCGTAGTTTTTACTTCAAACAGCCACAGAAATTTCATAAATTTTTTTTTAAGTTAAATAAAATCGTTGGGGTCCAGAAAAACAGCTATTAAAAATATCTTGCTCTGATTTTTTGACTTCAGATGATTCTGTGCTGAGATACAGTGTCCACCGCAAATCCTGTTTTCTAAAAGGCATCCTCGAAAGTGCTCCGTCACCGGCTTATTTTTCAATATATTTCTACGAAAAAATTACTAAATGTTTTTTAACAATGCTTTGTATAATGCAAAAAAATTGAATACATTTGTTTGAACGATAGCTCTAAAAACAATTCGTGAAAATGGTGTTTTTTTTACCCGTTAGACCCTACTCTCCCTTTTAACTGAAAATACACAGTTTTAAGAAATTTATCAGTTCATTATAATGTTTAACTTCATACACTCATTACACTGAGTAGTCAATCAAGACAAGCTATGCTAATGTTTAAATGAAAATAATAAATAAGGCTAAACGTAGCGTTCGGTATACTAAACCTGAGCCTCAACTGTTCACCGGACAATATTGAACCAAATTTAGACACGTCCTATCCAATACAGGAACAGAAAAATAGGCCCAGATCAAGCCAACTCGGCCAGAAGTTCTGTGACCTAGTAGCCATTTTCCCACTGGCTTTGCATAGTTTGCACTTCAACAGCAGAACCAGTCCCGGATCACACCCGTGGACATTGAGTTGTACAAATTTATTTATCTGTCAAATGGGGAACTGGTATTACTGTGTATTTTTTTCTAGTGTCTAGTTTCTCATCTCTTAAATCAATTGTAGTTCCAACGATAAGCCTGTAGAAGTGTATCCAAAATAAAACATATTCCTAACATCGACACCATAATATTTGGATTGTGTTTTAGTGGCCAGCACAAAGCCTTTGAAAGCATTGCTGAGTGGATTATTAGGGCTTTTTTTCATCCAGATTCCTCTTCTGGCGTTTGGAATTCCCCGAGCAGATTTGGACCGGACGTGTCGCAATGTTTCATGTTTGAGAGGAAAAAAAATGTATATCTCTATCAAGTGAATATGACATGGCTCCCAAGTTCGTTTATCCACACCAGGGTGCTACCGTTACGATCCCAGGATTGAGGTTCGCGAGGGGAAGATCCTAATCACCATTGTCTCTAATCGAAGCCGATACCCATCAGGGAAAGCTGCCTGCATACGCGATACCTAACGGCTATCGGCTATCAGCTTTTCAGATTTACTGATTGGTTCCGCTTAGTTATTTTTTGCTTCGTTGGATATTTGTGGACTTCTGGATTACGGCCTTTTATGGCAACGAACGACCAATCAGCATTTTTTTTGCCGAAAGTCTTACTATGAACTATTTTAAGAAATGTTGTACATATTTGTAGTGTTTTAGATTTATTATGGTCTGCACATCTTTGTTAGAGCTACAGCATAAAAAGCTAAAGCACATTCTAACCTACACCAAAGCTCTAATAAAGCTAAAATCTTGCTCTGTACTAGAATCGTCGTCATGATTAATTTTTTTATCTTCGATAAATGCATTATGCTGTAGAATTTTGATCACCAAAGCATTTTTAAAGCTTTTATGTCAGCAATTTTATTTTTTTTTCGATTCCGTGAGTTCTGCGAGTTTTTTTTTTAATTTTTTCCAGGATTCACGCTAATCATGAATGATGATTACATAATTGAGACATGATCTGGTGAAATAATTAACAACAATGCAATGTTTTATAACCATATTATGAGCATTTTATCTGCTGTTAGCCGACATTTTAGGTAGAATGTATATGAAATAGTAGGTATTTAAAAAAAAATGCGCCTTGTCAAATCTTTAGAGTAAATTGTAATGAAATATTTTTTTAACGAAAAAAAATAAAAACAAATAGGGTGATTTGCCAATCGTTGCACAGCTAAGCAAATGATTTTGGTTTTTATGCTGTATTTTAGTGATTTCAATCAAATTCACTCGATTTTTTTTTGTCGATGCACTCATACAGGATTGGTCGACAAGATCCAAAAGTGCAAGTGTTTGAAAAAAGTGACATAAAAATTTAAAAAATCATTTAAAACAGCTTGTCTGTGCCCAATAGTTGCACAGGAAAATTTCATGTCGTGCATAATGTTGTCCGATTTTTTCCAATGGTTGCACATTTTAAAAATCAGCCACCATGTGGTCGAAGAGGCTGAAATTTGTTACGGAAGCTTATTATGAGAACTTCTACTTCAAATGCAATCTTATTTGGAGACGGCCCTTTTTGAGGGGAGGGAGGGGGGGGGGGGTTCCATATAAACCGTCCAATGCACAATTGGAAAATTCGAACCCAAAATCTAAAAAAACAAAAGCCGCCGGTTTGAGTATCTGGAATAGCATTTATCACACGTGAAGTTTTCTCGAAAAACTCAAATCTAACCGAAGCCATTTGAATGGAGTGTTATTTGACCTAATCTGCCCAGTGTTGTTGAGCTTTTTTCTTTATAAGTCCTACCAACATACAATTTTATGTCTTTAAAATCCCATAGAATGAACTGAAAGGTATTTAATGCTTAATTTTTCAGTGCCTATTTACAGGTAAAAAGATTAGAGAACGTGATCTGTTTTGCCCCCTTTTACCCCTATGAAGAAGATGTGATTTTATGAAACAATTGTTTTAGGATTCACTTGGAAGTCGATAGATTTTTACGTAATGAATATCAATTTAAAACTTGAAAATGGACACAACCACGCCCAAAGTTTCAAATCGTTTGACTGATTTTTGCTCATGATATAGAACTTTGTATAAGAATTTATCTTTTCGAAAAGTTAATTGATTTAAATATCTTTTTCATGTAAGTGGGTTTATTTGTAATTAATGTAACCTCTGTAGCATTTCATCAATCTTCTGGAAACAATAACATCACATAGAGCTTTCCGGTTGAAAAACTGTTTTGGATCAAATTGGGTTTCACATAGCTATGACTGTTAATTTTTCTGGATGATAAGGTAGTATTTTTCCTATTGTACAATATTCTGACAATATTATTAACAATACCAAGGGGTTCGCTTTTGACATGGAATACAATTCTTTAAGATTTGTCGTCTCGAAATTTGAGAAACAGATTTTCCAGAAAATTTTAGATTCTTTGCATAAAATAATGAGTAAAATGGTCGGGATTAAAAATTTCAAAATAAATCTGATAAAAAAGTAGTCTCTCAAAGCCATTGCAGTTGAGGTGACTGACATTTTTCAGATAATGCAAGTTGCCTGACTTTCATACATACATATGTTTTTTCAACGAGTTTAATAATTTCAAAACTTCAATATTTAGATTTGACGGTAGAAAAATAAACATATGGAAATATAAAGTGTCTTTGAATTATTGAATTAATTATTAAAAATCAACATTGAGTGCAAAAAATATGAAAATTCTGAGTGGAAAATAATTAATTGGAGTACAGAAATTATTCAAATTACTAGTTAAATGTCAATATCCACTTAAATGTTCAGAAAAAAAAAATCATATCAATCGACTGTTCAAGTTGTTTTAGTTGCATGTAGTCGATGAACGTATTCAATTTTGTATGACAATTAGTATGGAAGAAGGAATTTTCGCATAACCAAGAAATTCAAATAAGTTTGAAATTTAATTTGTTTTAAATTATTGGTTTTGCCCATTTGCCCAACTTAGGAAGAAGCAAAGTATTTCATGAGAACAGTTATTACCATTTAAAAATAAAAAATCGAAATCAATTGAAAAGTATTATAAAATTGCTGGATTTGCTTCCTGAAGACTTCAATAATTTCATGACATGTTTTTGCGAAAGTTTTAAATCAACACACTTATTGGCTATGCAAAGCAGTATAATGCGATTCTTATTATCATTCTACGGTTAACCAGCTTTCACATTAGCTGTCAAAACACTAAAATTAAAAAATATTTATCTATTTTAAATTTTTTGTATGACAACCAATATCATTTCTGAGGAACAAGTTAGGTTTAGTTTTGTTTACATGAAATGTATTGTAAGAACCAAGAAATATTTTAAAAATCCAAAATTATGTTTTTTGAACTTTCAGTACATCTCTAATGGTTTTTGAATCAAAATTTGGATTTTTCCGTACAAGCCTCCTTTCTAATTCAAAACAAGTTTTTATTAATCAGGACATAATCAATCCCTTCAACAATTTTTCTTGCTATTTTTGGCTGTTTAAACAACTAAACAAAGTTTTTGGAGGCAAACGAATTTATAAATTTGAAATTTCCAAATAAATTTTGCAGCGGAATTATGTATAACAATGGGGCAGGAGAAGATTGGGCGGACCAATTGTTGCACAATCCGACATTTTTTCTGGTTAAGTATGGATCATAATTTTTTTTCAGAATTATGGTGTTAAAATTGTCCAACAAACGTTTCGTATAGAAAACTGATACTAAAAATGTTTTGTTCTGACGTAAAACCTTATTTGCCGTAGAAGGAATGTTAAGCTTTTTGTTAACAATTAGCACAAAAACCGCGCGAAAAAAACAAGAAAAATTAAAACTGTCATAAGATATACATTTAACAGCAGAAAATATCTTAAAAGCCTCATTTCATCAGAAAACATTTCAAATTACATGATTCAGTATTATTTTTGAGGAAAAGTTGAAAAACAGCTGAAATATTGACAATTTAAGTCATGCTGTGCAACGATGGGTTAGGGGACAACGATTGGCAAATCACCCTATATTTTGCGAAAAATATTTTTCAATCAATATAAAGGGTGATACGGTCAAAATTTGGTAAAGGGAAAACACGTGTAAATCGGTGAAATCGTTTGTTTCAAAAATCTAATTAATTTTTTTTTTCAAGTTTAATTCGTATAAAATTCAGGAAAAATATTCAATTAGGCTTCCGCTTTTAAAATCCGAATTGCCGGGCCTTACGTTTAACACCTGCCATCAGATTTTGTACAGCCACCTTGTCCACCTTCTTCGCCGCATAAAGCCAGTTTGCCTTGAACTGCTGCTCGTCATTAGCAGTTTTTTTGGTCTTCTTTAGGTTCCGCTTGAAAATAGCCCAGTATTTCTCAATTGGGCGGAGCTCTGGCGTGTTGGGAGGGTTCTTGTCCTTGTGAACCACCTGCACGTTGTTGGCGGCGTACCACTCCATGGCCTTTTTACCGTAATGGCAAGATGCCAAATCCGGCCAAATCAGTACGGATCAACCGTGTTTCTTCAGGAAAGGCAGCAGACGTTTATTCCAACACTCTTTCACGTAAATTTCTTGGTTGACAGTCCCGGAAGCTATGAAAATGCTGCTTTTCAAGCCACAGGTACAGATGGCTTGCCAAACCAGAAATTTCTTCGCGAACTTTGACAGTTTCATGTGCTTGAAAACATCTGCTATCTTTCTCCTTCCTTTTGCCGTATAAAACTCTTGTCCCAGAAGCTGCTTGTAGTCGGCTTTGACGTAGGTTTCGTCGTCCATTACCACGCAGTCAAACTTCGTCAGCATCGTCGTGTACAGCTTCCGGGATTGCGCTTTGGCCGTCATATTTTGTTTATCATCGTGATTTGGAGTCACTACCTTCTTGTAAGTCGATAGTCCGGCTCGTTTTTTGGCTCGATGCACGGTTGTAGACGATACACCCAGTTTATTTGTGGCATCTCGCACAGCAAACAAGTGTTGCTTTATTACATCAAAAACGTGCATATAACTTGAGTCGCAAAACATCTCTAATCCTATTACATCATTTTCACATATACTCGATTGCTTGTAAAAGATGTAAAAAATTTCACCAAATGTATGTAATGTATCAAAGAAAACAAACGAGAGCATAGCAACGATGGAAGTGTTCTGTTGATGTTTGACGATTTTGTTATTAAAATGTTACAAAGTTTTATGAAGAATTGTGGTTCTTTCTTCAAATATAGTATTAACAAGGAAACAAAAACAGAAAAGCGAAATTATTATCAGTGAAAAATGTCTTCTCCATTTTTATTAGCTAATGCAGAGATTTTTTAACGTAGGGATGAGCAAGTTATTCAAACTTATTCTGCGGGTGCGATAAGTCAACTTCTTTGCCCCAATTCGGGGAAATGCTTCAGGAAGAAAAATATGTTCGATTTGGCTTTGAAAGCCAATCGCATCTCATCAGAAATAAAATGCTTGATTCACAAAACTTATATGCTCTCGCACCACACAAAAAAAAGGAGTTTGATTTGGGAATGAAATAATAGAAGATTGATTTCGAGACTCTTTGTATAAGTCAACTTTCTATAAAATGAAAAAAATTAGAATGTTTTATTGGTATCATACACATATTCTACATCGATCCGAGAAATTGATAACATTAGCGAACCATCAAAACTATCGGCCACATATTAGGTACTAGCAACTTCCGATTAGCACTAGATGAATAATTTGCGATTCCCCATAGTTTTTTCAGCTGCTTTAAACCGTTTCTTAACCGTTTTTAGCTTTCCGGTTCTAATACATCCAATATTATTGGAAGAGGCATTCAGGTTGCCCAATATATTGAGGTAAAGGTCAACATTGTCCTGATCATCCTGATCAATCTAAGCGTAATCTGAAAAACATATTTTCTTCAGCCACATTTTGAGATCCGGATAATGGAATTCCTACAAATAAAAACAAAAACTAAAGAAGTTTTATATCGATTGATTTGATAACTTTTTTGCTGAATATTGATAGTACTTACAAATTTTAAAAAAATCTCTGAGCTTTGAAAACCTTCCATAATATTTCGAGTCGTGAAAAACAATAAATGACAGCAGAAACAACCGTGGCTACTTTGGTGTAATAATGCATAGCAGGTTGTGATATTACACTACCAGACGTGCTCAAAATTAGTACATTATTATGTGTATAGCACCAAACCGAATAGCGACAGTAGGACTAGCGACGCTTTTTTACTAGCGAGATTTCTGTCATTCGCAGAATTGTTTTTCTTTTTTCAGTTCAGTAGGCGTTTTCGATGTAGTACTCGAACATTGTTTATGTTATTTACTGTACATTTTCCTTAGGCCATCAATCGCATGCTCCAGGTCTCCTAGGAAACTTGCGGTGCGTCGTTATTATTTTCAACGTCGCGACGTATGCGAAGTATCGCTAGTAGGCAAAGCTGCTATGATTATAAGCGCTCAAATTTTGGATTTTTTTCTGCATGCATAATATTAAGATGTAATATTAGCATCGAAAATATGTTATATTTTTCAAATATGAGAATTACATCGTTAATCACTAATAATACGTTGAGTGGCTTACATTTTTTTTTACTGTGCGGAGAGAGAGGTTTGGGTTTCGCTTGAAACTACCGGCAACTCTCTTTGTCGTCTCAGCGGCTTCCGGTTTTCGATTTCCCCCGATTCAACTTATTGCAATTTTGCCAGCTTTGCGTGCGAGTAACTCGGATTTTCGCGATGCGCGAGCAAAATTTTGATACGCTGCTCTTCTTCCTTGGACGGCATTTTGACAACTGAAGAGTGAATTTCTAAATAAAAAAAAGCATCATTCTACACACACACACACACCTTCAAAATGAGGGGTGTTCAGGTTTTTTTAAATGCAAAATTGAAAGAAATACGTCAAGTTGATAATGACCAAATTTTGACCGTATCACCCTTTAGCTTCATTATGGTCATTACTAGTTATTGTTTAACGAATTTATGAGAATGAATTGTTAAAATTTGACGTTCCTCTTGCAAGCCAATCAATTACATGCGTAGGATGAGTTCCTCATTTCTGGGTTGTTAATCATCAGAACAGTAAATGAGGACAGACTTTTTAAAAGAAAAAAAGTAAGGGATTGGTTGTGAATATCCGATTTTCGTCGGATTTCCCTTCCTGACGCCAACTAGAAATCCAGGATGGCATGTTTTGCTTAACTTTGAAATGCTATTAATCACTGAAAATCGCATGAAATCCACACAATACTGGCATCAGTGTCCGAGTTTGAAACCTTATACCCTTCTCACCAGAAAGCCTTATTTGAGCCATCCTTCACCCAACAAAAACCCCAATTGCCCGATAACGTTTTCAGTTTCGTAACTACAATATATTCTGCAGCTATCTAACCCGGATGAGCGAAAGTGATTTTTTGACCCTTTGCAACCGCGGCTTAAGGTACCGAAATGGTGCTGGATGGTGGTAATTTATAGCATGACCATAACTATCCATCTATTGCACTTTCCTACCGGCGGCGGCCAAAGCTTCTCGATCTCGGCCCGGGTCGAAAGAAGATGGAAAACTGATGCGAATTTGTTTAGCTAGTCGAAAGGTGCCTCAAATTGAAATATCGACGTGCCCGTTGCTCTAACTTAGTTGTTGGGTGTCGTGATGGGCAAAGGCTTCCGGCCAGTAGACCCCTGTCTGTCTGGAGAGTCTGAGATCCCAGCTCTGTGTTATACAACAGTCAATCATAGCGGAAAATTGTACTCGTCAGCAAATGGGGGATAATTGTTTGCAATTTCACTCTTACATTAGTTTATCTTTCAACTGTTGCGGAATTTGTGTTCGAAAGCGAAAATCAATTCGGAGCTTACAGCAAAGCCGAGCGTCCAGTCCGCCTACATAAAGTTGAGATCTAGCTAGATTTGTTGTTTGAGGTAAAGTTTGCAACTCTCCTTCAGCTAGACTAAGCCGCGAAAGATTGGTGTTCGCTTTTTTTTTTTGTCTCTCACTTTTTTCTTCACTCTCCCTCGAGTGGGTGTAGACCATTCATCGCTTTTAATTTCTCATTTCCGTCATTTATCATAATTGTTATTTATTATTGCTTCAAATTAGTCACTCAAATTGCCGACGACTGGATATTTTTTTGCATTCAACACCCGCCATCGTTTGGACCTTTTTTGATATTCCGATGTAGTCGCTCCGATGCTTGGTGTGTGTTCTTTGCTGGCGAGGAAACAGATCTCACATAAATATTTGGACGACGACTTCATTCGGTCGACTTGAAGTCCCCCTTCTTTTTGATGGACACGTGTTGTATCACATTTTTTAATTCTTTTGGGGCCTCCGGAATGGGAGGATTTGCCATTTAATATTCAGCAGGGTTGTTAGGTTGTGGTCAACAGAAGATAGATAATAATAAACAGTAGCAAAACATCAAAGAGAATCTTCCGCGTCGGAGGCAAGTGCCCGGTTGAGTTACGGAGTTGCAAACTTTAGAGTTAGAATGCAGGTGATCGTTATTCATAGGTTTTTTGCTTTTTTGCGAAAATCCACTTGAATTGCTTTTCACTTTCAAGAACATTGAAAACTAAAAAAACAGAATTAGTTTTGCAACTTTTATGATAAACTCAATGTTTTTTTTTTTTAATTTTTCAGTGAACTTATTAAGGGGGGGGTAGGGTCTAAGGGGTATAAAAAAAACACCATTTTCACGATTTTTTTCTAGAGCTATCGTTCAAACAAATGTATTCAAATTTTTTTGTATTATACAAAGCATTGTTAAAAGAACATTTAGTAATTTTTTCGTAGAAAAATATTGAAAAATGAGCCGGTGACGGAGCATTTTCGAGGATGCCTTTTAAAAAACAGGATTTGCGGTGGACACTGTATCTCAGCACAGAATCATCTGAAATCAAAAAATAAGAGCAAAATATTTTTAATAGATGTTTTTCTGGACCCCAACGTTTTTTTTTTAACTTAAAAATATTTTTAGGAAATTTTTGTGGCTGTTTGAAGTAAAAACTACGATTTTTCACTTAAAAATCCGCCATTTTTCACCTCTAAAATCTCCCCAAAGTAAAAAAATCAAAAAAGAAAAACGTTGGGGTCTGGTATTTTATATGTAGAAAATACGTTCCAAATTTGAAAAGAATCGGATAAGTAGTTTTCAAATGACGATGTCCACGGACTTTAAAAATGTGCTTTCGAGAAAAACGCGTTTGAAGTTTGTGCTCTTGCTTTCTTGCAGTATTAGATAGGAGGAGATAAAGGCCTATAACTTCTACAGTTTTGCTTCAATTGACTTGAAAATTTGACACAACATTCTTGAAATGTTTTACAATAAGAAAATAAAAAAATAAAAAAATCGATTTTTTGAAAGTGTTAGACCCTACCCCCCCCCCCTTAAAAAAGTTACGATTGTTTATGTAGCTCTCTCTTTACTACTCTTTATTTTTATGTATTTTGAAGATAAAATAAAAAAGAGTTCAACATTCTGAAAAAATCCAGACAAACATTTGTTCATTGCTAATACACATTCCCCAACTGAAATTTTCATTGGGTTGGGAATGTGGATTGAAGAAATGTCAGTTAACAAATATCAAAAACTTAACTGAGAATGTTTTTCGGTTATTTATAGACACTTCAACACTCTCACGTCATTCGTGTCAACCTGCAAAATATTGCAATAATTATGTATGGCACCAATACGTTTTCAAAAAAGATGGGCCACTTCTAAGAACAAGTCGGAGATTCGCAATTGAGGGTTTACTTTTACCATGCGATATTCGAGATCTCGGTTTCCAGGTGTCCAGATTTGTCTGTAAAACACAGACTTTTGACCCATCGTCCAGTTATTGATCAGACACAGATTTTGCCTTGATTTTTGCACAGAGTGCCCATTTTACAGACTTTCAAAATTGAATGTTGAAATCAATATTCATGTATCGGATATGATCCGTAAGTGCCAGATTATACTCGAACTCTCGCTTGTATGCATTGGTATTTCATTTGGTACCACATTTGTGATCTAACTTGTGCACAGACATGCCCAGAATATTTTCCAAATTGCCCAGATTTTTTACCCTCAACACCTGGCATCTTTGCTCGAGATACGATCATAAGATCACAAAGAACAAACGTACAAGCTAAAACAAAAAAAAATCAAAACAGTGTGTAAAATTTGCTGACATCCAAAAATACGTTCAAAATTGACTTAGAACAGTGCCGTCTATTGCGCCGTTCAAAAGTAACATATCAAAACGATCGTTGGAAATTTTACACAAGTTTCGTGGGCTAGCTAGTTCGTCTGTTCTCTGTGATACGCTTTAGAATTCAGATTTTTATACAGATACAGCATTTAGATCTCAGCGTTTGTGAATTTCAATAATAAATATTCATCATAAATCAATCGTTAAAATTTAACAATAACGTTCAAAATTGAGGCCATGTTGCTAAATGTTTTCAACGTTTTTTTTCAATATTTTTTCAAGTTATCCCTGAAAATCATGGAATTTAATCGCAGATACATTTTAAAATTATTTATATTCAGAGAATTTATCTGTTACAAAATCTCAATGTGGAGTTTATAAAATTTTCTGCAAAATTTTTCTTCTGTTGAAAAAACTAGTAACCACATGAAAAATTTAAATTCTAAATTCTGTCACGAACTTCAAATTTAACGCGATTTTTTTGTATAAAATAGTTTCTATTTAGAAGCACAATGTATATTTGAATTGTAAACTATGAACGTTTAACTTTTTCATTTTTAAAATTCATATGCTTCTACAGATAATGAAAAATTTGAAAATAAGTTCGAGAATAAGAATTTCAAGCTTATCATAGACATTTTTTTTGACATGCCAATTTAAACCCATTTTGAAGATGTCTTTTCTCCATTAAGTGCTCTACTTAGTAGTTGAGGGTTCCGCTATGAAAATTAAATGTTATGAAAGATTTTTTGTTTGTTTTTATTTCAGGAAGATAAATTTCAATATTGAAAAAAAAAACTTTTCAAAGGCCCAAAAATTAAACTTCAAAGTATTGAACATTAGAATAATGATGGGCACTGCAATTAAACTGTTGTGTTATTTACTTTTCAGTTCGTTACACTATTTAAGATTCAGACAGCTTTACAAAAAATTATATTTTTTATATGTTACATATTCTAAATTTGCTCATGGTACTTTAGAAGTTTCAATGCAATTTTTAAATATCCATTCTGTTTTAAATAAGCCCGTGCGAAGGACCCGTCCAAGGGGTGTTTTTCAAACTCAAATTTAGCTAAAAATAATAACAATTCCAAAATTCATAGTTAGTAAGGAAACGGTTTTCTAATATAATTTTCATAATCAAAAATATCAGAAATAAATCCAAACCTCCAAAACAAATCACAATGAAAGTTTCATATCAATGATATTTTCGATAATTCATTAATAACATTTTCAAACTGATGCTTCTTGTTGTGAACTTAAAATTTGCTTCAAAAAAATTAGGTATCTAATTTTAAAATTTTAAATAAATATTTTCAAACCCCTGCACTGTTGTGGTTCATGGACCTTATTGAAATATTTTTTTTGTATAACAAACTTACAAATTTCGACTCTCAACTTTCAACCCTTGTCTCTCGACTCTCGACTCTCGACTCTCGACTCTTGACTCTCGACTCTCGAACCTCGATTCTTAACTCTCAACTTACGACTCTTGCCTCTAAGTCCTCAGCTATCGATTATAGAATTTTGATTCTTGACTCTCGACTTCTGACTCTCGACTCTCGACTCTTGACTGTCAACTGTCGACTTTCAATGCTCGACTCTCGACTCTCGACTCTTGACCCTCGATTCTCGACTCTTGACTCTCGACTATTGACTCTGGACTCTCGACTTTCGACTCTCGATCTTTACTGTCGACTCTTGATTCTCGACTCTCGACTGTCGACTCTTGACTGTCGACTCTTGACTGTCGACTCTCGACTCTTAAGTCTCGACTCTCGACTCTCGACTCTCGACTCTCGACTCTCGACACTTGACTTTCGACTCTCGACTCTCGAACCTTGATTCTCGACTCTCGACTTACGACTGTTAACTTAAAGTCCCCAGCTATTCTTTATCGAATTTTGATTCTTGACTCTCGCATTCTGACTCTCGACTCTCGATTCTCGACTCTCGATTCTCGACTTTCGACTCTTGACTCTTGATTCTCGACTTTCGACTCTCGACTCTTGACTTTCGACCCTCATCTCTCGACTCTCAACTCTCGACATTGGACTTTCGATTATCAGCTCTCAACTTTCGACTGTTGATTCTCGACTCCAAACTCTTGACTCTTGACTCTCTACACTGGACTCTCGACTCTCGACTTTCAACTCTCAATTCTTGACTCTCGATTCTCATTTCCTGACTCTCGACTCTCGACTCTCGACTCTCGACTCTCTACCTTCGACTCTCGACTCTCGACTCTCGACTCTCGACTCTCGACTCTCGACTCTCGACTCTCGACTCTCGACTCTCGACTCTCGATTTTCGACTTTCGACTCTCGACTCTCGACTCTCGACTCTCGACTCTGGACTCTGGACTCTGGACTCTCGACTCTCGACTCTCGACTCTCGACTCTCGACTCTCGTTTCTCGTCTTTCGTCTCTCGACTCTCGACACTCGGCTTTGGCTCTGTTCCTTGCTCTAGACTCTCGACTTTCGACTTTCGACTCTAAACTCACGACTCTTGACTTTCGTCTCTTTCCTCAAAGCTTTCAACTATCGAATTTTTATTCTTTACTCTCGACTCTCGACTGCCGACTGTTGGCTTTCGATTCTCCACTTTCAATTCTTAACTCTTGACTCACGACTCTTTACTCTCAACCCTCGAATCTCGATTCTGAATTCTAGTGTTACTACCGTCGACTCGTGACTCTTGGCCTTCAACTCTCGCGTTTTTACCGTCAAAATTTGAAGTTCACCTGGACCTTCGACTCTGAATTCTTGATTTTCGAATATTTACTCTTGAAGTTATTCTTTCAACTCTCGACTCGTTTTATTGATTCTCGACTCTGTACACTACACAGTTAAAAAAAATGTAACGATGGACGATGTAATTCTAGCAGATGTTAGCCATGTGATGTAAAAATTTGAATTTATGTTATTATATTACACAATTTTCTTTTATTACATCTAAACGATGTACACAATTTAAACATGTCTGTTCGTGTAATATCACATCATTGTATGAAATAACATCGAAGCAACTCATACCTGTCAACAGAAAAAAAAATCATATCAATAACGTCGGAAGGGTTTTAGAGGCTCTGAGGCAACCGATTAACTGGTAAAATATTTCAAATTGTTTATAATTTATAAGCAAATCCGTTAATATGTGCTAATATTTATAATTTTTTGTTTTTAGGACATTTAGTCTGAAGAAATAATGTACAAGGAGTGTGAGAAGAAATAAATAAATGGATGGAGGGTAAGTGTTTAGATTATGTTTTCTTCTGCTTTCGGGTGTTAAAATTATATTGAAACCTTTTATAGGCTCAAAACTACATCCCGTTTCTCCCTTCATGTCCTGCGTTACCTATTTGAGGCATTACATCAAGATCCAGAGTTGAGAAAGCCGAGCCGAGTCTACGGGATGCTGATAGTTTCAACGATAAACTACATTGCCGGAATCTGTTGCAGAAAAAAAAAAACAATCAAACATTCGATTTACTTGTGGCTTATCTTACAGACCATCAAATGTAGAAAACTTTTGAATGATTAGATATTATACGCGATTGTGAACGCTGGTGGCTAATTTGGTGAATTCAGTCGAAAATCCGAAACTCTCATTACTGATCCTATCTAGTCAAGTAGCCATTAATCAATTGCAGTTAAGGAGTTTTTTTTATTAGTATTTTGCTGTAATGAATTTCAATCAGAAAGTGTTATGTTTGTAGTACAATTGAATATTTACTCCTCTGAAATTTCCCCAGTAAATTTTGAATATAAAATCCTTCAGAGTATAAATTATGACCACACTGACCAACAGCGATTTTCAAAAATTAAGTCGTTTTTACTTCCTCAATTTCATCATTTGAAAGCAAAGAGTTCGACAGACATCTAATAATTATAATTGCAAACTTACACATAATTCGGAAAGAACAACGACAAGTTCCGAAAATAATATCTTCCCTTGTATGACATCCAAATTTTTACAACGTTTTTATGCACAACGTTTCTGTGTTTGTCCACTACGATACATTTTTATGTGTAATTTTTTTTATCTTAACGATGTAATTTTTTAAATCAAAACGATGTAATATTAGGTAGCATTTGCGACTCAAGTTATGTGCACGTTTTTGATGTAATATCGCAACTATTTTTTGGTGTGTAGACTTTAAGTTTTCGAGACTTTTTAGGTTTTCTCTAAATCTTTACAATTTCGAGACGTTTCAGACCCTTAAGACTAAATGTGGTGATTTTTTTAAACTCTTGATATTGTTGAGACTTTTAAAAATCGTAGAATTCTGAAACTTTTAAGACTTTGTTGTTATTAAAAGCTCATTGAGGGCTTTGAGGCTATTTAGTCTCTTCGGAACATTGAAACTTCGAAAACTTTTCAAACTACTAATATTCTTGTCATTTTTGGACTCTTGGTTCTTTTGGTACAACGGGCATTCCTGGTACTCTTAACACCTAAGACACATAATTTTATTCAATTACTTGAGACTATTAAGATCGTTAGAACTTCCGTAGCATACGAGGCTCTTAAAAAATTTTGGATTAAAGGGTCCCTGATACTCTTCAAGTTCATAAGCTGGTTTCTCTTGGACCTTTGAAGTTGTTGAGGTTATTGAGACTCTTGCGATTTCTTTGTGTGATTATGCTTCTTGAGACTCTCGGAATCAATATTGAAACCTTTGAGACCCTTGTGATTTTCATGACACTTAAAACCCTCGAGCCTAACGAAATTCCTTAAAGTTTCGACACAATTTAGTCAACTCCTCAAATTCCACCCTTGCCTTACTTAGAATTTTTGAAGCCACTGAAACTCTTGAATTTCTGTTTAATCTTAGAAGTCTGAATCTCTTAAGACGCTTGAATTTTAAGAGAATCTAAAAACCATTTGAGACTCGTCAGACCTTCGAAGCCCTTTAGATCCATGTGGATTTTGAAATTTTAGAGACTATTGTGAGCTAGGACACAATTAAACACGCTCAAAATCTTCAAAAGTAAAATCCTAAGAATTATAAAACTTTTGAAATTTTTGACAATTTTGATGCTTTTGAGACTCAATTTCCTCAAAAATTCTAAAATTTTTGGCTAAAGCCCACGAAGCTTTTGCAACCCTTGACTTAAGACACTTTAGACTTTTAAGATTATAAAAATTGTTGTGACTTCTGAGATTTTGCTGTATCGTGAAGCTCTTGAAACTCTTGAGTCTCTTAGTCTTCTAAGATTCTTAAGACTATTGAGACTCTTGATGAAGATAAGAGTCATAAGTCTCTACAGACTACAGACTCAACAATAGCCTTTCTCAAACCCTGGGATGTGGAAAGCTTTGTTTTGGCTCAAAACTCATCCATGATTTATTGCAGAATTTTTAACTAACGTTTTTTGAGTGAATTTGAACTTTTAGGTTTGTATGGGAGCCGACTTATGGTTTTTGATGCCAATTTTTAAATTTTTAAAAGGAAATTTTCCGCTTCATAACTTTTCCAAAAACCAAAACTTCGTATTTTAATGGACAAAAAAGTTATTAGCTGCTCAGCAGGGGTATGCCTTTTGGCATTGAAAAACAATAAATTCAATTGACATCACTGCTAGTTCCTCACGAAGTATTGCTTGAAAAGAAGTCATGCATTACCTTACTACCCAGTGAACATTTTGGTCTGTATATTTGAGTTGTTTTTGAGATATACACACTTTTGTACAATCTGAAAAAGTTGTGTAGAATATTCTATATGAGCCTGTACGTACCAAAGTGGAGGCAATATACGGACCAAATTTTGCTCACCTTGAAAATATAAAACTTTGTATTGCGTTTTCAACAATTTGATAGCAACTTAGCTTTGCATAAAATCTTAGGATTGTACAACTTACAACTTTCTATTGCCTGCCCTACAATTTGATTACAATTTCCTTTAGCAGGTAGCCTGAGGTTTGAACAACTTTCTTCGCCATTTAATACAATTTATTGTTACTGTATCCCAAAGCAATTATATTTTTCCTTTATTACGATTTTACTATGAATCGCCGTGAACATTAATACAATAGAATTTAATGTTCACTGCGAAAAAAAATTGAACCATATACAACTTTATGTGTCTCTTTTTCCTCAGTCTCGAACACACAACGTTCCGATCCCTGTCCTTCGATACTTCCTCGGCGCCATTTCATATTGATACAAACAAGCCAATTTGTTCATGTAGAGTTGAGAGTTCCGTTTAAAAATCAGTTGATCGTATAAAGTACCACTGACTGCATCATTTCGGACTCCAAATCTATTTATAGATGCAGTTTTTTGATATAAAACTTTAACCTATCTCATAGACGATTCGATTACAATCAATAATTGTATTCAGCGCTGTGCGAGCTTAGCTAGCTATTTACTGTACTGTTAAACAATTCGACAATCTGCAGATTGTTAAAATTCCATTATACGATGTTCTTACAATTACTGTACGACCTTTCATGGAAATAATGTGTCATCATAGATCGCAAGCATGAAAGATTGCTTAATTGTACAGAGGGATATAATATTGAGCTTTACACAATTCTACTGCAATTCAAAACAACTTTAGTGATCTTTCTATACGATTAACAAAATATTATCGTTTGTTATGAACTATACAAACCATAAACGATAAAATATAACTAGGTTAAGCTACAACATGATATTTATACAATTCCAATTTAACCTGGATGCTTATACAATCTACAATGAACACTGCTTTACGATTTCTGGTTATCTGGGTAGGCACCCAGCAGTGATATCAATTGAATTTATTGATTTTCAATGCCAAAAGACATGCCCCTTTTCAACACAGGACAAACAGAAATGATGTTGATTTTCTAGTACAAAATATTCAATTTTCCCATACAAACCTAAAAGCCCAAATTGACTCATGTAAACGTTACTTATATTTTTTGCAAAAAATCATGGATGAGTTTTGAACCAAAACGAAGCTTTTTAGATGCCAGAGTTTGAGAAGTTCAAAAATGACCTCAAAACGACTCAGTCTACTCTACAGGTTTTTAAGATACTTGAGATTGTCAACACTCTTGACACTCTTGAGTCTCGTCAGACTTTGAAAATTCAAAAGACTCTTGAGACTCTTGGCCCTAAAAAGAACCATATGTAAGTCTCAACCGACTCTTTAATCTCTTGAGATTTCTACAGACTCTCGATTTTTTTCGAATCTATCTATATTCTCAAAAAAAAAATCTATGAGACTCTCCAGACTGAAATCAGAGAGCCTAAAATCTTTAGATTTTTAAGATTCATGAATCTCTTCTCTTAAGCTTTTCCAAAATTTTGATTTACTTAAGACTCTTGAGAGTTCATATGAGACTTCAGAGCTTTTTGAGAATTTCTGCTCTCTTTAGAATATACTTTAAGAGTTTTGATCCTCTTTTAAAAATCGAGACTATTGATTTGAGAGCTTTTGATATTTTTCAAACTCTTGAGACTCTTCACGATCTTGAAACTTGTGCGATTCTTTAGAATCTCTGAAGGTTTTAAAACTCTTAGCGTTTTCAAACTCTTGATACTTTTCAGGCTCTTGAATTTCTTATTCATAAAGCTCTTGAGCCTCATAAAACTCATAAGGCTTTTGAGATTTCTAATACTGTAGAACCTGGACAAACAAGAACTGATTAAGTGAGAAATCTCTTGTGAGAGAAATTGCGACGTCACGTGCTTTTTAAAGTCCAAAACCTTTAAAAGTGAGAGTGTAAAACCTCTAAAAACCGGAGTTTTTTCCTGGCTAGACTAAGGAAATTCAAGACAATAACTTTTCCGAACTCAATTTTTGGTAAAACCATGACATCGTGATGCAGAGGGAATCTGAAAATAGATAAAAAAAAACTATAAGAATAAGGCTATGATCATTTAGAATCCGAGCAGTTACAAACGTGTGTATTTTAAAAACTATCATTTGATCGAAAAACTTTCTATGGAGGAAATGAAGGTGTTAAATGACATTTAATGTGAAAATAAAAAAAAAAATATCAATGATTTCAAAAAATACTCTAACTTTTTCATAAAATCTCCTTTTCATCTTTGCACACTTTTTTCAGCAAAACCTTTGCAAAATCATGAAATTTTACACAAACTCACCTGGAAAAAGCAATTGGAATCTGGTTGGAACCTTTTCATGTTTAGGCATCTCGAAGAATTTGATCTCTTAAATCCAGTTTTAACATAATTTTTTTTGTCCATCAGAACACATCTGTCATATTGTGCACAGATTGCGATCTTTGGAACTGATCATTATTAGTTATGTACAGGTGTCTACTAATCAGGCAACACTTTTTGCCTGTCGGAAATGGAATTTTTGCATTATTTAAGGAGTCTGCATTCGGTTAGACTTTTTACCATATTTAAGATCAAGGGTTCCACTGCGATGCTTGGTTTGAACTTTGCGAGCATCCTAGAGTGGCTCCTTATACTTCTTAATCATTTGGTCCGAAAAAAAAATCAGAAAAAATCAACAGTTCATGAGCTTTCAAGTCAACAATGAAGAATTTTCGAGGCGCAAAATCCGTAAAAGGAGCAAATTTGGGCAAAATTATTTTTATCATGTCTTTTTGCATCGTAAATATCTCAAACACACGTTTACTTAAAAATCTATCAAAAATTGGCAAGGTAGTCTTTTTCATAGCCAACACAACGCAACTAAAGTTTTGCAAATCCGAGCTCTATTAATGTAGATATCACCGAAATAAAGTGCCCGGATACTAAATGATCATAGCCTTACTCATGACTTTTTTTTATCAGATATTGAAAGGGTTTGTATTTTGTTCATTTATATGAATAACAATAGCATTTATGTGCCTCAAACTTTCTATAGTAAAGAACCTGGATAAATGAGATACCTTTTTAAGCGAGAAAAAAAGTTCCTGGACTCTCGTTTATACAGGTTCGACTGAATTTCGAGACTCATGACTTTTTCGAGGAGTCTAGCAGCAGTCTGCTGAAGCTTCTAGGACTTCAGACAACTTTCAGCTTATGAGATTCTTGAAACTCTTTAGCATCATGAGACTTTGGAAACTTTTGAGGCTTTTGAGGAATTTGAGACCGATTAAACTAATAAGGCTCTTTGGACTCTTCAGAATCTTCAGGCTCTATAAACTTTCAGACACTAAAGATTTTTGAGCCAACTCTTGCGACTCCTTGGGCGCTTTTGAGAATCTTGAGGTTCTTTAGACTCTTTGAGGCTTCAGAGATTTTTAAGACTTTAGAGACTCTTTGTACTCTTCAGACTTTTTTAACTGACTTTTCAGGTTTTTAAAACTCTTAAAACTTCGGCGGTTCTTGATTCATTTATTCGTGAAAGGTTGAGATCGAAAGTTGGTACTGAATTCTCAGAGTATAACCTCTACCTGATCTTTTTTTTACCAAAGGTGTTTAACAGCCAGGGTCATTCTTCCCTACCCTTTTTTCTGATCAATGTACTCTAAAACAGAAACATTTCGGTATCGAATTTTTAAATACTGCGAATGCACAAACATCACTGTTTCGAGAAAAACGCGTTTAAAGTTTGACAGCTCGATAAGCTCCCAGCAAAAATTTTATTTTGGTTTCTTTATTTCTCGAAAACAAAATATTAACGTTTAACAATCAAATTAAAGTTCTCCGAACGTACCTTTTCGCCCAGCTAAGAACTCCGTTTGTTCACATTTGGCGCATTCACCCTTTTCAAAATTCACTATCGCTCACTCACTATTCACTATTTATTCTAAGCAGTGAAATTTGCTAGGTAAAAGACAAGAGCAAGCTCTAAATCGCATTGATTTCGTATCAATTGTTTTGGACAACAGCAGAGGTCCTTAAATATTCCACCAAACGACCATACTCAATCGAACAACGCCATCTGACAACATTATTTGAGGGAACGGTTACAAACAGACAAACTTCCAGGGCAAAAAAAACGCCAGACGGACCCTCCAGGCAGCCGTTTGTTTGATTTGAGCAACATTCCCACCGCGATCAAGCAATCACGAGGGTGCAGGGAAATTTGAAACAAATTGAGCGAGCTTAAACGGTTTGAGCCTTTATTGACATTTGGGACAAGAACATTCGCTGTTCGCCGTGCCTTTAACTCGGTTTATTGGGGACTCAATCGACTGGAAATGTGCAACATTGGTTTTCTCGAAGTATCAAACGGAGCTCGTTGATGAATTTTTAATACAGTTCGATTGGTTGAATAAGGTCCGGTAGAGAATTGAGGCATGGTTCATGGAGGGATTGAAATTTCCCACCCAACAGCATAAGAACCATTTGGTCCATTCGAGGTGGACCTCATGCACACAGCTGCATGGAATCCGACGGCTTGAGTCATTCGTGCGCGGGCAACAAATTGCATGTCGTCTGGTCAACCGGCTGTCAGTTTATGTTGTAGCAAATCAATGTTGGAAATGAGAATTTGCAAACTAAGCTAAGTTTGACGATTGAAGCAGACTTTTATAGTCATCAATGAAAGAACCAAAAAACGATCATCTTAAATTGTTTTCAACAACAAAAATTACGTGTTTTAAACAATGAGATGTATGTTCTTTTCAAAATATTTCGACTGAGTTAAACTTTTAATATTGATAGTTCAAACGATTATTATTTATAACTGTCCAGACGTTCCTTATGCCAAATAAAGAGTTAAGGCAAATATTTTGTCAATTTTTATCAATGCGATAAAGACGAACATTAATCCAGTTTTATAAGGAATTTTGCAAAAACGTTGGCGAGCCAGGTTTTTGAAATTATTCTTTCATACACAGTTCTCTTTTTTTATTTTCTGACCTGAAATTATTTTTAGATAACAACGTGACTAATGAAATTACAGATTTGGGTCAACTTATAAACTTTTTTTTTTTTTTTTTTTTTTTAAAACGAACACACACATATAGGATCTCAGTGAAACATCATGTTTCTTTGAAGAGATCTAATTTACTTAACTCTAATGCGTACAATCTTTCAAGGATATAATTGGCTAGCATCTTACAAATGCTAAAACCACCAGACCACTGAAAGTGTACTATGTGTGCCGTGATCGGGATTCGATCTCATGGACTCTGGCTTAGAAGACTGGAACGCTGTCCTCTAGGCCACGGCCGGCGGCAAACTTTTCATGTTATTTGATCAATATTTTTTTATTTCATATACTTTTTTTAACAGTCAGGATTCGGGAAACTAATTTACTAAAAATATTAATAAAAGCCTAATGAAACGTTAGAAATCTAGAAAACCATACCATTTGTCTTTTTTCAATTTTTCTTTTGACAATAAAGAAGTTATGGATCAAAGAATAGAAGTGGCCTATGATTTACCACTCTACCCCACCAATTTATTTCAGCAAGTCATGATAGCAATATGATACCTTAATGATGCCGAGTTTTATAATGACAGATAAAAATTCACTTTTATAATAAGTTTGGCTATTTTCTGCTTTTGGCAACTTAGCTTTTGAAATGCCCGACGTTTAGACCATTTTTTTGTTTTTTCTCAAGGGCACTGGAAATTTATTATTTTTTCAACATAATAATGAGCATTGTTTAAATAGTATAAATTGTGTAGACGCACTTTGTTGATATTGTCAATATAGTTTTTGTCCATCGTTTAGAAGTCCAGTGTTTGCTTCTAACTGTTATTTCACAAAATTTCTTAAGGTTTTGATCGGTGAAAAATAATATTTTTCCCTTCCGATATTCTGAGGTCGAACTTCTACTTCAACCTACTTTTCAAATTATGCAATCTATTATGTGAAAGATGTGGATAAGGTTGAAGGCTGGGGTATCTGAGGTAATGTGTGGAATATTAACGATGCTCATTCGAATGTTGAAAAAATAATAAACTTTCAGTTCCCTTGAGAAAGACCACCAAAAATGGTCAAAACGACGGGCATTTCTGAAGCTTAGTTGTTCGATTGAATCCGTGGAACGAAAAATAGCCAAAATTTCTATAAAACATATTAAAATTTTCTATAAAACATTAATCACGGTCGAAATGATAAAAATAAATAATCACATAATACTATGCACACTACACTGGTAATGACTTATTTTTTTATTTGTTTTCAGTTGAATTTCAATTCAAACAACTTAATAAACCTGTTGTAAATGAGATACCATATCATGATATCATATTCGTCAATCATTTTTGATTTATGATAGTAAAGGAAACCTTGACGATGCCTTATTCAGCTCTTGTAGTAAAACCAACACCTTTTCGTGCTATCATGCTTTACTTTGGTATTGGTTAGTCATCGAATTTGTACATATTGATATTTTGATGGAACCTAAATTTGGCTTAGGGAAAAATACAACACTAAATAATACAATCATTTTGGCATCTATAGCTTATTTTGGCTATTGTTTGCTATTGATTTAGGCATCAATACCTGCTCGGATTAACACTTAAAGGCCTAAGGTCAACATAAGAAGGTCCTTCAAATTCTCTAGGTTTTCAAATGCCATTCCATGAACCAAATTTCATAAAATTACATTTTTTGAGATACTAAAAGTATTAAGTTTAAATGTGTTGACCATTTATACATTTGCATGAAATTTGAAACATTTGTGCAACGTATTGCAATTTAGAGGCAAATTTTTTTCAATTGTCACATCTTTTCTCTCATTTACAGAATTTCAGCATCATTGTTTTGTTTGAATATAAACGGGATGGAAATTAATAAAAATTCAATGAATGCAATCCAATTCTTAACGATTGCAATACTCTAAATATTTAATTGCCCTTACTATGGTTAATTCGTTGAGATAGGAGAATAAAATGTTGCAGTTATTTATACGCATTGAGAAAAACAAGATTTACGTGTTTTTTTTTAACTTTTATTATTTATACTTGTTTAACACACTTTGGGCCTCCAAAAACGAAAGAAAACACGTTGATCCTGTAATGTAGCAATTTAAAACGAAAACACAAAAAGAAACTCATATGTATGTTAACTATCAATTAAATCTGAAATTTTACTTAAGTTTAAGTCCCAAGCAAAAAATTAAACTTCTATGGGCTTTTTTAGAAAACGGTGACTTTTTGTTAAAATTTAAAAATACTCCTTGGTTTTCAATCTCGTTTCATAATTAAGAAAGAAAACATTTCATAGACTTTCGTCAGAAATCTCAAATATAAAAATAGAAGCGTTATCCTTATAACACCATCATGTACGAATAGGGCGTTCAGAATAACGTTAAATTCGGTACGAGGGTGTTTTGTGGGCCAGAGATGGTTTGTGTTACACTCAAAAGGATCTCCTACTTTAATGAAAGGGGGCTTCCATACAAAATCAAAATTCAATATGACAGATCTCGAATAATTTTCAAATTTATATGATGTATACAAAACTTAGTACGTGTCATAAAAAAAATGGTATATTGTAATGCAAACCGAAACATTTTTGAAGAAATTGATTTTTTGTCTAGACGAAAAGATCTTTTATTGAACCAAATCAAGAAATACAAACAAATTTCGATTCAACTGGTGACTGATTGTATTGAAAAATTTTATATACAAAAAGAAGGTGTGATGAGGTACCATCAGCTGAAAATTAGTTATACCTGAATTTTCGTATCAGGTGTTGAGGTGGCCAAGGATAGTTCGTATGATAGTCAAAAGCCCTTCCCTCTTAAGGAAAGAGGGCTCACACACAAAATCAACGTATAATAGGAGGCATCTTTCAACTAATTTAACTTATAATTGCCACATAATAGGGGCTACATACGAGAAGATTATTTATCTTTCTGAGTAACCCATCGTTACCTGAGTTGGAATGTGAGGGTCCTATACAAAACTGACATAAAGTTTTATAAAACTAAAATTATTTTACGAAAGTTTCTCATCAATTCCTAAACACAAAAATCTTCAGACATATCGAGATGATAAATTTTATTTGCTGACTTTTTTTTAAGTGAGGGGCGATAGAAGTAGTCACTATTATCAAATTGTGATCAAATTGTGATCAAATGTGATCAAATGTGATGAAAAGTTTTTCAAATTAAAGTTACCTTCCGCTCATTTTCAACATCATTCACCTTATTCTAATCTTCTATCCGTCTATAATCTTTCAATTCTTGAATATTCTTCCTCAAAGAATATAAAATTTCCCCGATATAGCCGATAATTTAATTTCATTAAAATAAATTTACGGTGATTAACTCTTCATTTCAAAAAACTTTTTTTTTATATTAAATAAATCTTTAAATCAGACAAAACTTAGCTAAGATAGAGAAATTTCATTATATTAACCGGAATGGTCATGATCTTTGCTCAAAAACGCCATCTTTATTTGAACATTTTGTCTTTCAGTTCAATTTTCACATCAACATCAACATCAACAAAATATAATAACTGTTTTTCTTCATGAATAAATAGTGAACATGTAGACGGCTTCAAAATGGTACAGTTTTTGAAAACCGGTGCAGTAGTTTTGAAGACACATCCAAAATAGTAATCCGGGTCTATATGGACGGGCTTATTCTCCCTTTTTAACGGCAAAAAAAGATTTACTGGATTCCATTCAATTTTTTTCATAAAGAAATTTTAACCAGTTTAGCCATTCGTCCTCTATTAAAGGAATGCGAAGTTTTCGGTGTTTAAAATAATTAAGATGTTTGGAGAAATTTATTTTCTTCAAAACATACCGAAATCTGGATAGAAAAAGAGCCAGGAAACCGGAATAAAGAGATAGTTGCCACTCGCTTCCTAAATTCTACAAAAGTGGTTTAAAAAAGAAAAAGTTTCCCAAAAAATTACTCACAACTGTCACAATACAGCAAAAATAATCAAAAAATATGCTAAATGCAGCCTGAATACGGAATAACAATAAGCCCTTTAAAGAAATATTGGAAACTCTTTTCTTATTTATTAAAGATCACAATACTTATACAAGTTCTTTCTAAAAAAATATGAAAAAATGTGGCTTCAGGAGAAGTTGAAATTTTTACCGAATTTGGCACAAGTTGGAATTCGGTTTTTTGTTTCGATCATAGTCTTTTTACCATCTTTACAGCATTCGCAACTTTATATCAACGTTGCAGTTGGCGATCTGTTATTGGAGAACTTGGCATTCTACTGAATCGAAGCAATCGAAAGGTTCCCTTTAATTCAAAAAGATTTGCAACCAAGTAGACTCGAAGGAATATTTAAAGAAGGTAGTGCCAAGGCATCCCTGCTGTAGTATTGGTACAGACTGTGAGGTCACAATCACGAAAAATCTGTTAGTTTACTAGGAAACCTGCCTTTTTGGTTGATAATTAAAACAATCTGCTGGGAATTTTCACTTTAAAAACACGTTATTCATGAAAGATTCTTGCTCTTCAATATCGGTACCAAAAAAGTAGCATTTTCAAATATTTTTTCTATAAAATAGACCATCGAAATTCGAAAACATATTGGATTTTCCCCACTAAAATTTGAAAATTTTTCAAAATAAGTTCAAAGTCTTCCATGAAAATGTTCAAGACAGTGCAGTTTAAGCTCCTCATTACAATAAAGTTATCAGTACACAAATTTGTATACTAAACTACAATCTTTTATTGGCATTTAAGTAAACTGAGTTAATAATCAATAATTGATGTATATTGTTATACATAAGAATTGTATATGGAAAACGGTTGGATAAAATTCATGACAATCAATTGAACACTCAATAGGCGGCATCCATAAATTACGTAACGCAAAAATGCACTTTTGACCCCCTCCCCCCCGCATGTCACAAATCGTAACGCTTCGACATACCCCCCTATGAAAATTACGTAACGCTGATAATTACCCCTCCCTCCCCAATTTTCTTATATTTTTAAATACTGATTTTAGAAGAAAAAAAAATTGTAACATAAAGATTTTCAACGTTCTACACAACAAAATTATTATCTATCCAAATCGTTTCTTAGTACTCATTGATGATAATTCGTTGATAAAATAAATTGAATATCTTATTACGAGTTGCTCTGTACTTGTTAACTAATGATCTACCTTGTTTGTCTTTTTGGTTCAAAGAGCATAACTTGTTACGCAAGATATACTCCACTTATTAATATCCGTCGGAATAATTAAAATTGCATTTTTTTTTATTAATAGAGAAAAAATAATACAATTTCCGTCTTAAGCATGAATTGTTTTCTTGGGGATAAATGTACCTAATATTCGTTTTTTTCGGATATTCATTACACATTTAAAGGAATCTATTTCAGAATATTGAGGGAGGAATGGTTACAATCCAGTTTCATGTTGAAGCTCACAAAATTTAAACTGATTTTGGTTTGCTTATCATTCTGCTAAAATTGAATGACATCAAAGTAGCTGCGATGAAACTGAAATTTTTAAGGAAAAAATCGTTACGTAACGATGAGTACACCTCCCCCCCTCCCCTATGTCACAATTCGTAACGCTCAAGCTTACTCCCTCCCCCCCATAGGAGCGTTACGTAATTTATGGATGGTCCCATGGCTACCAGCTAGACCTTTTTAAAGCTGAATTTTTCTTCATTTTTGTGCGTTTTAGCTTCAAGGTGATATTGCATCCTTTAATAAATAAGGAAAAAAATGATGCAATCTTCAAAGGACCTAAAAACTTCATAACGTAGTGAAATAGAGC
Source organism: Uranotaenia lowii (assembly GCF_029784155.1). Taxonomy (NCBI): domain Eukaryota; kingdom Metazoa; phylum Arthropoda; class Insecta; order Diptera; family Culicidae; genus Uranotaenia; species Uranotaenia lowii. The sequence continues at coordinate 109,884,257 of NC_073692.1, forward strand.
CCTAACAACACAATCAAAAAGATATTGGAATCCATTTTCGTTCTAAAACGTGGTTTTCTTTGAAATTTCTGCCAGTCTCATAAAAATTTTCGATACAATCGGTTTTTGTGACGTCACAAAAAATATCACAACACATAATAGAATTGGCATTCTAGTTAAAAATTAATTTGACTTTGTTTAAAAATATGACATTTTTGATGACCTACAATGCATTTGAATAAAAAAATATAAATGCGAGTGGGACATAACAGTTGTATTTACGACTTGAAGCGCTCTGCATTTTCTAATTGATCACAATAAATGAAGATACTTACTGCAAAAATTCAAATAACATAACATTTCTAGCTCATTTTTGAAAACTGAAGTGTTTATTATTTTATTGATTTGATTTGTGATCTAATCATTTTACTACATACATATACCGTTTTTTGGATGAACCAAGAAGAAGTAAATTTTATCGAGAAATACCGAAATCCACTAAAATGTCTCAAACTGCGACAAATTGAAAGGCACTGGCCTATAATCGATAAAAGCCTTGAGAAACATGATACAGAGGCCAACACCATGGAAAGCTCCAGTAAATTTGGTCAAAAATGGCACTTAAATTTTTTGTTTCGATTATAGTCGTTTTAACACCTTTATGTCATTCGCAACTTATATCAACGATGCAGTTGGCGGACAGTCATTGAAATACTTATCCGGTACAACTGTGATCGATGAATACTTTTGAGCTTGAACTAGCGGATATCAGCTCAGGAAGCAATTGACTTGGCAACTGAGCTATACCGCAAGCCCGGCAAAAATGGCACTTAAGGTCACAAACAAAGTTGTGCAAAATTTTCCAAAATCTGTTTTTTAACCACAAACGCTCTAAAGACAAGGTGTAAGTGTGTACATTTGTTAAAATGTACACTTTTTTAAGATATTTCAAACTGAGTTTTAGATCTTATTTTCAAAAACTTAACTTTTATCATTAAAACAGGTGTCCACTTTCTATCCTCTAAAACGGCTATAATCGTAACAAAAAAGATAAAATAAACATAAGAATATCTCTCTTATCGGGCGTCAGTTCTTGGTAAAGCCCCATCAAAACCTTATGGTTGTATACTAGACCGCTGCAAGCAAAAATATTTCATTAAATTATTTAAAGCCATAGCAAGCAATGACTGCTATTTCTAAATAATTTTCAATAGATTCAGATTTTTTATTTCGAAATGGTTATAACTTTTTCATGAATTACTTATCTTCTTTTCATGTTTACCATGTAACCCAATAATAAAAGACAAACTAAATTTCAAATTTTCTTTGAATTTTCAGGATGAATTTGTAAAAAAATTTTTTCTCCCATACAAAATAGAAACGCGTTGCGCTAATTCAGGAATCAAACAAATCATTTCAAATTTTGCACTGAGGGCATCCGCAGCAATCGCGAGCAAAGTGAAAATGCTCACGAGTTTAATCACTTCCATACCGCACCGGAGGTTAGTATGAAGGTGAGCAAAATAGGGCCGATGCCGTCGGGACCGACGAAATCACCAAATTTGCTCACTAGAAAGGGGCGAGAGCAAACATGCACTGAAAAAAATTCTACCGTTTTGAGCAGAATTAAACAAACGATGTCGCAGCGTGTAGATGTTTGTTGATATTTATTTTAAGAAAAAACTGTATCAGATTAAAATTGTGGATGGTTTTTTTTGGAATTACCAGTTAAATTTGCAATTTCGTTACATTTTTTCGGGTTTTTCCAAGAATTGAACGAGAAAGTGTACATGCTGGTTCTGATGGTGAGTTATTTATTTTGTATTTTATACTGTTTTGGAATTTTTTCTATCTATGAATTTTGATAACATTTTTTCCTTTCTCACTCAATTTCAGATAAACAAACTTGAAGCATCGTAATTTGTGACCAAAAATGGTCACTCGGAGTTTCTCGGAGTAATAATAATCGAGACCAGTGCGCTGTGCAGGATTTTTGTATCCAACCGGCCAATATGGGTGGCATTCCAGTACTGTCCCTACCGATTCGGCTTTCGAAACGAGGTCTCTCAATAAGTTTGCAACTAATGGGACCCAGTTTTTCGGAGCAGCAACTATTTCAATCAGCACGTTGGATAGAAAAAGAAGTTGAAGATTTTTTAGAGAAGTATGATTTTAATATAAATATAATAAACAAATAAAGTTGAATTTTAGTTGAATTGTTTAGTTTGTTGAATTTTGTTTTTCGGGTGTGTTAGGGTGTGTTTCGGGGGTGTTTCGGGGGTGTTAAGAAATAAAAGTGCCCGGCGTTTTGAAAACAAAATCGAGCTTAATTCGAAAATATATTCTTATCTGAACTTATTCTTATCTGAATTTATTTTATTCAATCAAGTCGTCCTACAATGCAATAAGTTTTTAATCACAATCCAGCAAACGGGTGACACCCCGAATAGAATTGCACCATGAAAAAACAATGAATTCCATGTTCACACACCATATATTGTACGGTTTACACAATGATTATTATCGTCCTCGATACCGTGAATGCACATTAGAATTCATAGTTTTTGACCATACATTTCATCGTTTTGACGAAAATAACCATGAAAAAGGGGTATTGTTATGCAGCGTGACCATGAAAAAAATGGCGATTTTCCATACATTGAGAAGCCCAAAAATATAATGTTCATGGTTGAAACAGCTTCCAATTTTTCAAAGTAAAACCATGAAAATCCGATGATTTTCATTGTTAAGCCGCTGTAATAAAAATTTTCGCTCATGGTGGGGTTTTCGTACTTATTTTTTGGTTTTGTCATCATTTTCATAGTTTTTTTTTTAAATGAAGTTAGTTAGGATGGATTTATTCAAATTTAATATTTATTTTTAAAAAAATTACACTCAATATTACACAAAAATTAGAAAATTGCACTAAATTACACAGGGGCTCACACTACGCGGTGTTCCGAACCTGCTCCAGGCATCCATTCACTGCACTGTGATTGTTTTTGCTGAAATTTATAAAAATAAAAGATTAAACAAGATCGCCTCTTGTCAATTTCAATTTAACTCACCATTACGTCCATCTTCGAGCAATTTGAATGGGTTCTTTCTAAAAAAACACTCCCCGAATAGAACAGAACCATGGTATCACATTCATTTTCCAATGAATTTAAATGTGACCATGTACTTCATGGTTAAAAGTACATCCGAGCGTGAATTAATTTAGAAATTTTAAACTTTCTAAGTTTTTCGTGTACGGATAATTTGAAGGCTGCGGCTCGCGCGGCACTTTGTTTTTCTTTTTTCGTCTAAACTCTAAACACAATCGTCGTCGGATAGTTTTCGAGTGTTTTTTTAGAAAGAACCCATTCAAATTGCTCGAAGATGGACGTAATGGTGAGTTAAATTGAAATTGACAAGAGGCGATCTTGTTTAATCTTTTATTTTTATAAATTTCAGCAAAAACAATCACAGTGCAGTGAATGGATGCCTGGAGCAGGTTCGGAACACCGCGTAGTGTGAGCCCCTGTGTAATTTAGTGCAATTTTCTAATTTTTGTGTAATATTGAGTGTAATTTTTTTAAAAATAAATATTAAATTTTAATAAATCCATCCTAACTAACTTCATTTAAAAAAAAAACTATGAAAATGATGACAAAACCAAAAAATAAGTACGAAAACCCCACCATGAGCGAAAATTTTTATTACAGCGGCTTAACAATGAAAATCATCGGATTTTCATGGTTTTACTTTGAAAAATTGGAAGCTGTTTCAACCATGAACTTTATATTTTTGGGCTTCTCAATGTATGGAAAATCGCCATTTTTTTCATGGTCACGCTACATAACAATACCCCTTTTTCATGGTTATTTTCGTCAAAACGATGAAATGTATGGTCAAAAACTATGAATTCTAATGTGCATTCACGGTATCGAGGACGATAATAATCATTGTGTAAACCGTACAATATATGGTGTGTGAACATGGAATTCATTGTTTTTTCATGGTGCAATTCTATTCGGGTCGAAAACTATCCGACGACGATTGTGTTTAGAGTTTAGACGAAAAAAGAAAAACAAAGTGCCGCGCGAGCCGCAGCCTTCAAATTATCCGTACACGAAAAACTTAGAAAGTTTAAAATTTCTAAATTAATTCACGCTCGGATGTACTTTTAACCATGAAGTACATGGTCACATTTAAATTCATTGGAAAATGAATGTGATACCATGGTTCTGTTCTATTCGGGACGGAATTGGAAACACCGTAAGGGAAACTCAACGCTTTACCGAAAGGATCAATGTTGAATCGGTCGCCGAAAACAACCACCACCGGTTGAAAGCGGTGTCCTATAGATATGATGACGAGGCCAAGCGAAGCAAACATCCTGCTCGGAAGTTCTTGCTGCATCCGTCATCGGACCCGATTACTGGTGTTCAAAGTTGCTTGGCCTTGCTGCTGCTGTACGGCATGTTCAACCAGGATGTATAGACTTTGACGTCACGATACGGATAGCAGCTATCCCGTCAAATAACTGCCAACACCCCCAGGCCCTTTTAAGACCAACATTCATTAAAATTTCAGCAAAAAACTGACGACTCCGAAAATTTACTCGGTACGTATTAATTTAAGATTAAGATTTTCTTCAAAAGTTTTCTCAGTGCAATGCCAAATTTAAAAATAATTATGCTACCGCCCGGTGCGCAAAAGAGTGAGTATCCCAAAACCGGTCCGCTGAAATGAGCAAAACCGGGCCGCGTATACTCACTTATTGGTGCGTTTGCTCTGATGATTGGTGACCAAAAAGGCATCGAAAAAAACATATGGGAGTAAAAAGGACTTTAGCAGCACTACACTATTTTAAACGTTGTCAAGAAAAGAATTTCAATAGAAGTCTTCAATATTTATAAGTATTTTGAAATATTTACTAGGGATATTCTAAGATAATTTTTTTTTATTTTTCAAGGGAACTTGAACGTAGTCACATCTTTTAAAAGAAAATTTTAAAACGACCGCTTTCAGCTAATGAAGGTGTACCTAAAGTATTGCTCCCAATCTAAAACGATAATCTTTCAGAAAATTTTCCCCATAAATAGTTCACCCCTCTCAAATTGGTCCGATAAGGCCATTTGCAACGAATTTAAATTGTTTGAAATTGACGTTGATCGATCTTGATGGCCAGTGTCCCATTTCCTCTCAACGTGGCCTTTGGCCGCAAGCCACAAATATATTATTTTTTTGAAATTATAATCATCAAAACATCTTTCTCGGCCTGGTATTTTCAAACTTCTCTTACGCGAAATGCCAACCGAAAAGTCAAAAATCGCCCCAAACTACCGACTCATGTTATCCACTGGATCCGGCAGCCAATTTGAACGTTTCGATGGATGGAAAAATAATGTTTATAAAGGAAAAAGTATGAGCAAAGCGACTCCGGTATGCTGTTGTTGTGCTGTGAGTGAATCGCGTCCTCCGGTTGCAATATTTTGCATATGCATAAAATAAAATTTATTATCAAAACTGATGGATGCGTATGAAAACGCGCGACTCATGCTTGCTTCCTTGCTTGGAATGGCACCAGCGATCGATTGATGATCGAGGGGAACGCAAAAGCCAAACCCGTCGTACGCTTACAATTCACACCCGTACCCGTACCAACCAAAAACCCGATAACACAAAGTAACATTAAGAAAAGAACGAACGAAAACGTTAAAACTCCTGGAGTGATGTGGCCTCTCCCTTCGGATATCAGTCTGGTGCAATCTACAGTGTTGACTAAATTTTTCAACCGTTTTAAAGTGTTTCAACACTTTAATAAAGATACTTTCTTAGTGCTTTTTCCAGGTTACAAATTTAGTTTTATAAGTTACTTCAAGGAAGCCTTTAAACTTAATTCTAAAACAACGCCAGGCAAAACTTGATAGATACTTACGGGAGTGAAAACGCTCTTCCTTAAGAATTAAAAACCAGAACGGAAACATTATTTTGGAGTAAATTGAAAATCAATTTTAGAACCCTTTGGGTTTAAAAGAGTGGATGAAATGACCTACATAAATTCTCTGAAAAATCTTGAAAGTGAGGAATTTATACAAAATTCTTCAAAAAAAAAACAAAATTGCTTTGAAAACATATCCACTACTGTAGAACCGATATGCATATCCCTGTCCACATTCCACAGAATCTCCCGAACAAGGATGAAGACGGTGACGAAAGGTGAAAAAATTGAAGCGTTTGACGTGCATATATCGATCATGCTGATGACGGAGAGGACCTGTCCAAGTGCCACGTCCTTTCAGCTCCCAAGCTTCCAGCTCCTCCTGGGACCTGGAACTTCTTCCAGGGTCCCCATTCAGAGTCCTCCCGTCCTCCGCGAGATCTAGAAAGAAATGCACTGTGGCGGTGAAACGCATTTTTATGATGCCAATATTTAGCTGGTGGCAGTTATTAACGCAAATTATAGGCTCTCGATACCAACAACAACAACCAACAACAAATTGTGCGATTCTGGAACGGGTAAGTATTTTTTTTTACTGAAAAAGCCTCCATCGATCCCGAAGTGAGTGGTGAAATTGGGATACGATCAGGCCGCTCTGGTAAACCGGATGTGCTTCCAGTTATGTCGTGTCTTATGGGAGAAGAAAGCGGCGATAATTCGATGATCAATATCTTGGCAGTGTTTTGGAACTAGGTTCACTTCAAAATTTTTGTACGCTTTTTAAGTTTAGAAATTTCAGTTAAACTTTCTGTTTTTCGTTAGTTTTGTAAAAATTTCAAACTTTCAGACCGATCGAAAGGAAAACGAAATAACTCAGCTATTCTTTTAAATGCTCAAAAACGAATTCGAAAATTGAAGAGAGATCAGAGTTGCTCAAGAACGAATAAAAATTTATTTTTCGGTTTTTCTGTTAAACACGGAAAATGAGATTTTACATGTTATTGGGTATAATATGAGGAGTGAGAACTAGGGATGTTCGGTTGCACTATAATACGGAATTCAATACCTCCCTTAAAGCCGATAGATCTAACTTGTTGTCCTCGAGGTCTCCTGACTGTTAATGTTGAACACTACACCTAGCTATAACGTTTCTTCCGGTGGTAAAAAACCCATTAGGGACTAATGGGACTTATCATTAGGGACAACTTCTTTGCTAAGCGAATTAGCTCAACCTCCTCGTGGTGTAGAGTGGAAACGTGTCTGTAGTCAGACCAGGAACTCTTAAGCTCTCCGGAGCTTCAGGACACTGAGGCTCTTACTGAACTAGCAGTGACAATGGCGGGCGTTCAGGACCAGGTGGAATGTGTTAGAAAGGAGTCTAACACCAACAAAGAAGAGAAGGGCACGTGAAGAAGACGTGGTGATTGCTTTGCGGATGTAAACCATTTGGCCGAAGAAGGTGAGCGTTTTTGTGCAGACCGACGGCAAAGCGGAGTTTGCCGGAAACGGCAGTAGGAAAAGATGGTCTCCATCGGAGACGATCCCTGGAGTTCTGAAGAAAAAAGCCCGTTATCCTAAGGTCCGGTAGGATCCGGGCGGAAATAAAGAGGGAGGCCGAGTTCCTAAAGCGCCAAGTGGGTGGCAGACAGTTGAATCACCAAGACCGCAGAGTATTGCGTACTCACGCAAGAGATACTCGGGGATACTGCGGAAATCCGTGCCCTAAGCACCGTGGTTGCCTTCAGGTAAAAAATCCTGACGAGATAGTCACAGAAAGAGAGGTCAAAAACTCTTTGAAGGACTTGTGAAAGATTGAGACGGATCAGATCTCGACTGCAATTCGACTCTAGATACTATGTACCCTACGCCTCTGGTCATAATTCTCATCCGGACCTGCATAAAAGGCTGTACCCGAGGTGGGAGACCAAGTCCGCGCTTAAGTGCTGATCGGCTTACTCAGTTTCAAGTCCAGACTCCAGCATATATACCCTGCCTGTTGTAACGATTCAAGACTACGGACCAATGACCTCTCCTGTAACGACTCAAGATCCTCGCTTCGCTTCGCTCTTTGCCCGTCGCTGTGCCAAATCGAGAGCAGCTTATCTTGGACACGCGCATGCCACAGCACACGTCCGGGACTTTACGAAACTTCTCAGATAATTCCCGGCGAAAACCTCATCCTACACCGACTCGAGTGACTCACCCGCCGATGACGTAAATCTACTCGAGAATATTTCGCATCGTAAATACTCTTCACCCTATCTTTGTATGCTTTACTGCTAGGATCGGACGTACACTACTCGAATGCCCCCCGCCGAGAGGGCATTCTACTCCAACCGTGGTTCGGTCTTCCCCTTTCTTTTGGCTAGCAACTTTGGGGCTGGCAACCCTAGGCTTTTTTCTCGCCGTGTTCCTAATCAAGAGCAGCTTATCCTGGACTCGCGCCTGTCCCAGAACACGTACGGGTCTTTCACGCTTACGACTCAGATGAATCCCGACGGTGATGTCATTCTACCCGACTCGAGTGGCTCATCCGACGGCGACATGTTTTATCCCCACAGCCTCTGTAGCAGAGGACGCGTACGACGCGGATACTCTGCGACGGTAACGGTGGAGGTATCCTACACAAACATGCACGACGTACCAGGCATCTCGGCACACGCAGAAGGTATAGTCTTACCATTGTATACTTTACTGCCAGGCATGGCCGTAGGAACGGGGGGGTTTTGGGGGTTAAACCCCCCCCATGAAGGTTCAAAAATGCAAAGTGAAATTTGAAATTTCAAATCAAATTTTGATGAACAACTAAAATGATTCAAGAGTAACAATAATGTGACAATCTTGACTCCAAAACCTGAAAATCTCATTCCAGGACCACAAATCTACAACGGTTTTTCAAAAAATTTCTCATTTTTGGATATTAATTCAATCCCAAATGTTGAAACCTTATAAAGTCAGAATAAGCTTCCAGATTGTCTTGGTTCTGACCAGATTTTCTCACTCTATTTGCCAAATCAAACAAAAATATAAATTGAGTCCTGAGAATAATGTATCTTGCGCCCAAATATTTTTTTATACAAATTTTGTCAAAATAAACATAAAAGATTCTTTGCAAGCCTTAAATTTGATTCTCAATTGGCTTATGTGTTTCTATACAATAAAAACAGTTTTCCACGTGTTTTTCTTCTTGATTTTAATGGAATGATTCCGAAATTTGCCTGCATATTGTCCGGTTTTTTAGAAAATTCTTGAAACAATATGCCCTAATTTCACAAAGTTTTAGGAAAAAATAGGCCTAGATTTGCCCAGCCTGGATACATGCGGAAACATATCTAGTAAGTATCCAGTTTATTGTTCCTGGTTTTCAGTTTGGATCACCATTGCACAGTGGTCCGAAAGGGCTTTAAGTGGAACTTTTTTCGTAGCACCTCTGTCTTTCATCTTTTCCCTTAAGTGTCTTGAGAACATTCGCTTCTTGAAACATGCCTTATATCTTGAAGGCATCAAAAGTTAGTCAAAGTCATCTTTAAAAAAATTGAAAATTCTATCTTTTTTATTTCAATTGATAGAGCATTACTTTATACTACAAAGTTATAGAATACGTAAAAAAATTAAACTTTGTTGAATACATCAAAACTCTATCTATTTTCAAAGCAGAGTTATAAAGGTTTTATTTTGAAAGTTATTTAAAAGTTAGTTTTTAACCCTTTAATGCATAGTGTTGTTTTAAAACAACACTAATCAAAATCCAAATATCTCGAAAACGCGTGGAAATTTTTGAGTGATGTTTTCACAAAAAATTATCTTGAGATTAAAAGAAATAAGTCCATGGTATTTTTATTACGATATTCTAATGTATGTGCGAGATATCGAACAAAGTATGCGGAAAAACTGCAAAAATCAAATTTATTTATTTTTTTGAAAAAAGTAGTTTTTGGAAAATCGTTGTTTTTTCTTCAGATTTGCAAATTCTAACATATTTTTTAATCTCAATCAATCAGAAACACCATCCTGCACCCAATTATCAAGGTTTGTAAGAAATTGGCAAAATCGTATTGTCATAAATTAAGAATTTCAAAAATTATTTTTCAACTTTGATTGGCCATAACTTTTATAAAACTCAAAATAACGACTTCAAACCTGTTGTGTTGTGTTATTCGAATTAAAATGTTATTATTTCAATAAACCAATAGCTGATATTCTCATTTAAAAAAAGTCATGCATTAAAGGGTTAAAGCTTAACTATAGTTAGATGAGGTATTACATGAATAAGATGTTCTGAACATTTGTTGGGGCGTTCAAATCACATGAGTCCAGAATAGAAAAATGTGAAACAAATTCATTATTCACAATTTTATTTAAATTTGCAACTTCAATTACAAATAAATCATTAAAAAATCATAATGAAAACCATAAATTCAAAATCAAATAAAAGATTTCTGGTTAAGGATTCTGAAACAAATTTCGCTTTTTTGTTTCAAATTCATTGGATTTCTCTGATTCAGGTTTCTCTAGTTCAGACGTGGAACTTAAATCCAAGGTTTGTAATCAAATTTAGCAATTTTTTATCAATTTTGAAATATCAATGTTAATTTTTTTATGGATTCAAATTGAAGAAGATTGCAGTTTCATAACTTTTATTCTTGATTTAAAATAAAAATTTTCAAATTCAATCAAAGTCATCATAGAGAAATAAGATCTGGTTTCATTTCAAAGTATTTGTTTTTTCAAAAATCTAGATTTCCATTTTTGAAAACTTCGATTACAGGATTTAAACTATGAAATATAAAAAAAATTATAATTTTTAATCTTGTTTTTCATTCTCAGGTAAAAATTGAGCTGGAAATTTTATTTAACATTATTTACATACATATATCTATTGCTGATTCTCCAAAATCAAAGGTTCTAACTAAAATCTTAAATTTTAATAGAGTTTACTAGGGTAGAAAATAAACCTTATTTGAACCGTAAACCTAATGTTTTACTTTTATATCTGAATATTTGATACATTTCCATCCATGCTTAAATTGGTTATGCTTGTGGTTCAAAAGAATAAGCTTGCGAATGTAACTGAGCAAAAAAAAGATTTTTTTTTCTTAAAAAAGTTCAAAAAAGTCATTTCTAAATCATTTGCCATTCGCGACTTTTATCAACAATGTAGTTGGCGCACCAGTAATTGAAAAATTAACTGGAACAACTGTGTTCAATGTTTATTCTTGGGCTCGAACTCACGGACATCAGTTCAGGAGGCAGCTGATTTATCAACTGAGCTATATCACAAGTCTCCATATTTTTAAAGCTTCATAAAAAAGAATTGGCAACTCATAGGACTTATGTTCAAAAATAAATAACTTTTAATGCAAAATAACTTAAAACTGAATAATTGATACTTAATACATATACATTTTTTCACTTGTGTATGCATTGTTCAAGAAAAAATGTTATAGGAAAAATTTTTCATCAAAACCCCCCCCCATGAGCTCGTTCTTCCTACGGCCCTGCTGCCAGGTTCAGACGCACATTACTCAGATGCTCCCCGACGAAGGAGTCAACCTTCACTATTCGTGGACTGGTGCTGGTTCCAACTCCTCTGCAGGGCAGATATGATCCGGGTTAACCCATCACTGACCGTGCGCCAAGTATTGCCATCCTCACACATCCTCCGCACGATGTTGTCGGCTGTCGTGTCTGGTTCGTAGGCGGCAAGCATGTTAGTGCGTACCCCTTCGAACCTTGGACAGCTGTATACTACGTGCTCAGGTGTCTCAATTGTGTCACCACAGGTTGGGCAAAATGGCGAGGCCACGTTTCTAAACCGATAGTGGTATTGCAAGAAGCATCCGTGACCAGTCATGAACTGTGTCATGCAGAAATCCACCTCTCCGATTCATCCAAAATCCGACGTTAGGGAGCAAGCGATGGGTCCACCGGCCACGTTCCGAGCTGTCCCACTGGTACTGCCAGTTGGACATCGAGGCCATTCTGGCATGTTTCCGCACATCGGGCATGTGCCTGTGCTCGTAGCAGAAGATATCTTCCTCTAGCAAGACCGAGATGGGCATGACCCCCGCCACAACATCAGCCGCTATCGAGGACACCGTTCGGTATGCGTTGAAAACTCACAGGTTCATCAGCCGCTGCAAGCTGCTGAGTTTTTGCAGAATACACTGCCTGCTCAAGGCTGCCTTCCAGGTTGCTGCTCCGTACCGCAAAATGGACGAGGTCACACTCGCCAGGACCCTCCTCCTGCTGCAGCGGATCGCCGAGTTGTTTGACATGGTCCATGAGAGGACTGCTGTCGCCATTACCGCTCTTTTACAGGCGTAGTCGACGTGAGCCGTAAAGCTCAGCCGATCGTCGATCATCATCCCCAAAGCACTAAAGTTTGGGAGGTTAAAGGTGGAGTGGTCTTTTTTACCAGATAGCCATATCCCAGCAACCGGAAAGGTATTTCCGCTGTGTTGAGTACGGACACAAATCGTATATATGCAAGGGCAACGATAGAAGTGGCTTGTGCTGACGATGCGGTAAAGCTGACCATCAGGCCGCTAGCGGCAGCAATACGTTAAAATGTCTCCATTGCGACACAGGTCTGGAAACCATAGGTGCCCTACCTTCCAAAAGGCGACAGCTGCATCTTTGCGGGAATAGAAGTCGTCCAACTTAACCTCAAACAATGTCACTCAGCACATCAGCTGTTACAGCAGATGGCTTATGTGGCAAAGTAGGACGTGGCGTTAGTGGCAGACCCGCATCGCAGGACTTCGGAAGGGTGACCGATAAAGACAAACTGGCCGCGCTATGGGTTACAGTAAGATATTCCTTACAAGAGGTAGTGTCGGCAAGAGAGGAAGGCTTTGTGATAACCAAAATTAACGGAATCTTCAGCTGTAGCGGCTAATACATTTGGTGGTTTTTGTTATACACGGCAAATGAGATGAAGCATGTTATTGGGTTTTGTGATGTTAGATATTCCGATTTTAAACACACGCGTTCAGATTCTCAGTAAACAGATTTAATTATAAAAATCATACAAATTACGGCGATTAAAATCATATAGTAAACAGATTTCATATCCACGCTACCGAGTACTCCAATTGTTCCTCCGTTCGTTTAGCGGAACACTCGCGCATAGTAATGTCAGTAGATTAACAAAGGCGTTATTTTGGTTTATCCCTGCCTTCCGAAATCCTCCCTGCTTCAAGTCGCAAAGTTCCTGCATCAAGTCGCAAAGTTCCTGCATCAAGTCGCAAAGTTCCTGCTTCAAATCGCAAAGCTCCTGCTGACAAGACTATTTTTCTTGCTATCATGTCACAAATCTAGGCTATTTTATCTTGCCTTAGGCCGAGATCATACCCTCAACCTGCTTTCGTGCGCAGTAGCTCAAAATATCACATTCGTTAGATTCCTATGGGAATGAATAATTCTTTTTTGGTTTTTCTTATTTATTCCCCTTCAAAAAACAAACCTTCCACCTGGATCCGTTTGGGAAACAGTTCCGGAACCGAGTCTATCCTAGATTTTGATGAAAATCCGTCCTCGTAGCCAATTTGTGATGTTTGATATTCCGATAATAAACACACGCGTTCAGATTCTCGGTAAACAGTGTTGTTGTTTATTACACACTCATCTCAAATCAGTCAGTACAGTGGTCACAGATATCAGAAGACAGATGTATCACCTCAGGTATAAGGCACTTCCCCACATATGAAACGATCAGCTGATTTCCCATGTTTACATTTTCTCGGCAAATCGTGGTAGGGTAAACATAACAACAACATTGCGCATGTTCAATGACCAGATAAAGCATGGATCACTACAAATCTGGACGCATTAAAACGGGTCTATCTCGGAGCTACATATATAAACGAAATAAAAATGTTTTGTACTTGAAATGTAGTGTTTTTATTGCACTTTAAAGGAAAAATAATAAAAAAAATTATTCCGATGTTGTTTTGATGAATTTTCGAACTTTTGGTTGAGTATCACTCATTATAGTGTGAACACCCTATTCGCTGACCTCAGCGGTCATTTTGTTCCACAATCTCTTCATCTCTGTTGCTTCCCGAGTCGTCCTACCATTCTTCTTCATCTTCTGCTTGACAATTGCCCAAAATTTTTCGATAGAGCGGAATTGAGGGCAGTTGGGTTGGTTGATGTCCTTTTCGACAAAATCCACCCGTTGGCCTAATACCACTGTAGAACCTCCTAGCTGTAGTGGCAGCTTGCCAAATCTGGCGAAAACTTAACTAGTCCTTTGTGAGATCTAATGTACGAAAAAAAAAGTTTTTCAGGCATTCCTCCTTGTAAACTTCGGAGTCCATGGTCTTGTTTTTAACAAAAACCGGAATTTTTCGTCCGCAGCTGCAAATACCTTGCCAGATCAAACACTTTCTTGCAAACTTATCAGCAAAAACGAATTTGAAGTTGCCGGGGACATCACCATGACCAGTGCAGTGCACCATTGCAGTGGCTTTACATAATTTTTGGCCAGAAAGCTGCCCAAAATCCATCTTCACGTACGTTTCGTCATCCATGAGGATGCATCCGTCGAACTTCGTTGGAATCTTCTTGTATAACTTGCGGGCACGTCCTTTGGCTACTAAATTCTGCTTCAATGTCCGCTTTGGTTGCTTACTGGTCCGATAGGATCGTATTCCTTCGCGTAGACGAATTCTGCTGACGGTGCACCGGTCGGCGTTGAATTTCTTGGCAATGTCATAGTCCGACTACCCCGTGTTTTCCTTGATCGTTCTCAACACCTTCAAATGCAGTTTCCGATCCTTAATTCCACTATGACGCTTGGTATGAACCTGCCGATCTATAGTACGCATCTCACGGAAACGTTTGAGAACGCTACACACGGTTGATTTGATCATTTTTAACGATTTCGCGATTTTTTAACCCGACCACGTCGGTTTTTGACGTGGGTGTTCAAAATTTATTTTCATCTCGCGGCTTCCATCACGTGTAACTTTCTGAAACAAAACGAATCGTAATGAAATTTTTCAGCACTGGTAGAAGAAACATTCCTCTACAAAGTGCTGCCAAAACATTCCAGATCCGACAACTAGGAGCACTATGGTAAAATAAATAGTGCGTCCAGATTTGTAGTGATCCATGCTTTAGCAACGAAATAAAATTGGCAATGCAATTGTAGTGGTTTGCAAGCGCACTTTGGGGAGGAGAATATAATTTTTTTTAATTTAATTAATTGTAAATTTATGACAAGTTAAGATTTGAAGGTATGTTAATGATTTTATTTAAAGAAGTTTTAAAAAGAAAGTATTTAACAGTGCTTATCATCAAAGATCAAAATGGCGTCCAGTTGGTGTTTACATTTTTCGAAACAAAAACACAATCTGTCTCAGAAAATACTCTATAATATGAGTAAAGAGAACTCGGGATGTGCGGTTGAACTATAATACGGGAATCAATAAAAGAATCTTTAAAAATAATCTAGCGTTCTATAAAAATGTGCCAAATGGAGTAAAACAGCAATGCTGACTTTACCTCACATAAAATATAATTTTTGAAATAAAGAGTGATACGGTCAAAATTTGGTCAAGGGAAAACGCGTGTGAATCGATGAATTCGTTTGTTTAAAAAATCAAATTAAATTTCTTTTTCAAGTTTTGTTAGTATAAAATTCAGGAAAAATATTCAGTTAGGCTTCCGCTTTTCCAAATCCGAATTGCCGGGCTTTGCGTTTAACCCCTGCCATCAGATTTTGTACAGCCACCTTGTACACCTTCTTCGCCGCAAAAAAACCAGTTTGCCTTGAACTGCTGCTCGTCCTTAGCAGTTTTTTTTGGTTTGCTTTAGGTTCCGCTTGACAATAGCCCAGTATTTCTCAATTGGGTGGAGCTCTGACGTGTTGGGAGGGTCCTTGCCCTTGGGAACCACCTGCACGTTGTTGGCGGCGTACCACTCCATGGCCTTTTTACCGTAATGGCAGGATGCCAAATCCGGCCAAAACAGTACGGAACAACCGTGTTTCTTCAGGAACGGCAGCAGACGTTTATTCAAACACTCTTTCACGTAAATTTCTTGGTTGACAGTCCCGGAAGCTATGAAAATGCTGCTTTTCTAGCCACAGGTACAGATGGCGTGCCAAACCAGATATTTCTTCGCGAACTTTGACAATTTCATGTGCTTGAAAATATCTGCTACCTTTCCCCTTCCTTTTGCCGTATAAAACTCCTGTCCCGGAAGCTACTTGTAGTCGGCTTTGACGTAGGTTTACCACGCAGTCAAACTTCGTTAGCATCGTCGTGTACAGCCTCCGGGATCGCGCTTTGGCCGTCTTTTTTTGTTTATCATCGCGATTTGGAGTCACTACCTTCTTGTAAGTCGATAGTCCGGCTCGTTTATTGGCTCGATGCACAGTTGTAGACGATACACAGCAAAAAATTTCTAAAAGTATACGGAATCTAAAACACGAGTGATCTATTTTTTTACGAGTGTAATTCACAAAAGATGCAATTTTCAACTCCTTTTGATGTAATTTTAGTCTTTAGAATAGAAATAAATTGTTTTGATATAATTTTACATTCTGTGATGTAAAAACCAAGCGGTCAATGATATTTATATCACAAACAGTGTAAAATTATATCTGTTTGTTTAAAATTGAATGGAGATTCTCAACTTGTGGCATTTGTGTTTGTTTTTGTCCGATCAGCCATAAAAGTTCCAATCAGTTTGGCAAGAAAATTTACTATGAAAAAAGCCAAGGAAAATAAATAAGTCCACGGAATTCGGATGAAGATAAGGTAAATGACATATGTAATTGAAAGATGTGGAACCTAATTATTATTTTTGTTTCAGCAGATTTACGCAGTGAAGTGGAACCACGATTGGAGAATACTGATGACGACGTTAACCGGTAAAAATAGGCTGTATGAAGTCCATCATCCAAACCTGGCACTGCTCACGATGGTGGGTGAACTTTTTTTTTATTTTTATGCTTCGATTTGAAAATAAATTCCTCCAGTAAAAGATATAAGTGTGTTTCAATAATTTATTATTTATACCTTCAAAAGCGGCAAACAATCAAAACAAAATCATAATTTACACCGTTGTGTATTTTTACACGGCAAAAGGCGGTTCCATTGGCGTGCATCGTTATCGATCTAAATTTACACGCCCCAAAAATAACATTCTTGTTAAAAATGCACAGTGATAGAATTTTAGATCAAAAACGATGTTCCGATTGCGTGCATCGTTTTCGATCTCACGATTTTTTCTTGCTGTGTACACCTAGCTTATTTGCGGCATCTCGGAGAGAGAGGTTAGGGTTTCGCTTGAAACTACCGGCAACTCTCTTTGTTGTCTCAGCGGCTTCCGGTTTTCGATTTCCCCCCGATCCAGACTTCCTGGCTGTCGTCAAACATTTCCCAAATACTTTAATTACATTTGTAGCAGTTGATTTGGCAGCGATTTTGCCAGCTTTGCGTGCGAGTAGCTCAGATTTTCGCGATACGCGAGCAAAATTTTGATACACTGCTCTTCTTCCTTGGACGGCATTTTGACAGGGAGGGAATTCCAAAATCAAAATAGGAGCAACATTCTTCACACACACACACACACCTTCAAAATGAGGGGTGTTCAGGTTTTTTAAATGCAAATTGAAAGAAATACGTCAAGTTGACACAGACCAAATTTTGATCGTATCACCCTTTAGTGAAGTTGAGATGAAAAAATTTACAAAATCGAAAGATGAAATATGGTTTCCTCACTCGATTTTGTTAAAAAAAATTAATGATAAAGCATCCGATCGACTATTTGGTAATACAGAAAAGGGTAATCGGTGGTGTCAACCTTAAAATATATCAAAAACTAAGATTTTCTACGTCATCCGAAGTTACGACATTTATAATGCCTTTTTAAAGGATTTAGCAAATGACATAAAGACGAGAAAAAACTTAACAACACGCTTCATTCAAAACTCCTCTTTTCATGTACGGGATTAAGTATCATCCTAGATTTTGGAGCACGGAAACTTGAAATTGAATGCTGTCAGAAACTGTTTAAGACGGCGAGTTATTGATTTTTTTCAAAAAACATAAAGACTTTCAAGGCGAAAAGGCTAGTCTTTATTCAATATTTGATTTTTTTTTTCAATTTGTTTTAAATTTTAATTTTCAGACTTTTGCGTTTGAAAGAAAAATACAAATTTCCGAAAAACATATGTGAAATGGAAAAACACAACAACTTGAATTCGTGTTTTCTCAAAATAAGCTTATATGCACTTATACCAGGACCGTAAGGAGAACCGAACAGTGGAGGGAGGGAGGGGGGGGGGGGGGTTTAGTGATCGTTAAAATTCTTTAAATTTGTTTAAGAGTCTGATAAATCCAACTCAGTTGATTTGAGCATTACATAAGTTTTTCATGGAGAACCTTCCATTTCTAAAAAAAAAAACTTATGCTTAAATTAAATCAAATAAGCCCAACCTTCCAAACTCTTTTGATAATTCAAAAAATTTAAACTTTAATGAAAATAAATCAAATTTTCAAAATAAAAGAAGGAGAAAAAAATATTTTCGGATCAAATTGGCTTAATGCAAACTTTAACCAAATTAATGATTTTAGTTTGAAAATTGGCTACAAAAAACAGCAATAATAACACATTGCGAACCAAATACGAGATATCTCGGTTTTTCGCTTGCGCCAGTATGCTCATTCTAAAAACATGATTCAAATGTTATGAATCTAATAATAAAATCTCAATCTACAAAATTCAAAACAAAGATTCCCGTTTCTCAAATCTGTTAAATAACCAGATTTTTTTCTATTGGATTGTGAAATATAAAAAGCCAAATTTTGCTGTCTGATGGCTAAAATTTTCTCGTGAACCTTAATGTGTTAATTATATTATAATCAACAATGAACTAAAAATAAACAGAACTTTTTGATGATTTTCAAGTGAAGATCACGTACATGTTTTATTTTCAACAGCAAATGTTTTTCGTAAGAAATCAACTCCATAATTAAATCCTGTGAATATATTTTTTTTAATATTAGGGGTTTTTGCATAATACAAAGTAAAAAAAACTCAAATTCTATTTTTTTATGTAGAGAAATGAATGCAACTGTGTTAGATGAAATTAGATGAAAAAAAAATTGAAATTGAAATTGAAATTAAATTGAAAATTTGGAATTCGGGAAACTGAATTGACAAGCAATCTTAAGCTCATGATCTCTAGAATTTCTCGACAATTTATGTTAATTGTAAAATTTATTCACAAGCTTAATCTTTTTATGAATTTAGAATCTGCATTCTGAATCGGAATTTTGAACCTGAATTTTAAAATTTAGTTTTCAATCTGTAGGAGAGAACAGGGATACTTGATCCCATTTTCATGTTTTCATTTCCATCTTTCGCATTTTCTGACAGCGTATAATTTCAAGTTTCTATGCTTCAAAAGTTCGGAAATACTTGATCCCGTTGATGAATTAGAAGCATTCTGGTAGAACATAAATAAATAGTGATATTTTTAAAGGTAAGGCACACTTGATCCCTTATTAAAAGAGACTTGATCTTTTATTCAGGGGGCCCTATCCCTAGAGAAAAATTAAACAAAATCGAAAGATGAAAGGTCTATTGACTGTGTTGATCCATTTAAATTCTCATTTCACTATTTAGGGTGCGAGAAATAGAGTATTCTAATACCGTATATTCAATCCTATATTCATTGCATACTTAAAGGTGCTTTATTCTATGTTTTGGTCCTTTTTACGCAGCTGTCATAGGAAAAATATTAGATTGTCAATAAACATGAGTAATTTTGTACTAAGCTATAATCACGATCTATTCAGCTGAAAAAAATATCTTTTTGAACTCTAGGGATCAACTGGAAACACAATTAACTGTTTAGAAAACTTTTCCGGGCCATAGTTGAGAGATTATCATTCCTTCAAAAATTCATTTTAAACGATTGACAAATTGAAATGAATATTTTTGTTACCTTTTATTCATGTGAGGAACATTTTAACCCATTCGAGACTGCGACTTTTTTCGAACGCGTCCCCCAGGAGCGAAAAATTTTTATTGTTTGATTCGATTAATTTTTATCTAAAAAACACGAATTCAATTAGATTTCCAAAATTTAATCGTAAACTCACAAAAAAAGTCCATTGCACACCGTGTGTGCAGTCCGCTCCTCGAAATAAAATTATTAAAAATCCACCATTTTAAATATGTTCATCATTCGTTTAATTTTTGTTTGGTTATAAAGGAAAGAATAAAATGCAAAAAAATTATATGATGTGGTTTAAACAAACAATAAGTTTTTTCAATTTTTTACAAAATGTGTTTACTTTTGTGATTCATCACCATGTTTTCAACTTTGTCGTTTAGTTTAACCCAATTTTTTCTTGTGCCTTCCTGTGGATTTTTTCTATTTGAAAACTATTTAAGTTGTTCAACTATTTAAGTCCGGCTAACCAACTCTTATAATAATGTAGATCTTTATTTCATAAAAAAATATACACAGAAATATCCAATGATCGTCACATAATCTTGCGTATATTCAACTGAATAGCACCTTGAAAGGAGGGTGATTTGTCCAACATTTCATGAAGACACATCGAACGGAACGTTAAAGTTTCAAAAATTTCAATACAATATAAAACAAAAATTTTCTAGAAAATCATGTTATCATTGTTTGAACACATTCCATGAAAAACAAATCCATGATAACGATATTATTAGCAATTACCATAGCGCTGAAGTTTATTTGTTTTTTTTTAGATAAATTGTTTAAAGTTACCAATAAATTAAATTTTATTTGATCATACGTTTAGTAGAATAGCTACCGTAAATAATGTTTCAACTATAAGATACAGATTTCACCTTGGTGAAAGTAGAATTTACTTAAATAACTCTGTCAAGAGCTGGAGAACCCAACAGCACGCTCTAAAGCTTGAGAGTTTAAAAATTAGACTTATCAATACGAAGTTCACACAAACGCTGTACACCAGGTCCTAGATGCATATCAATTTCAGTTATTTCCCCTTACCATAACCTTAACAATCATCGACGCACACTTCCACAAAAACAGCACAAATAGCCTGCAAATGACCTACTGTCTGTATCGACGAAACGAAACTCTGTCTGCGCGACCTTATTTTATAAGACACTTTCAACCTCAGATATTTTGAAGACATTTTCATACACAGTGAAACCAATGCCAAATTACGATTATCTGTGCTCTTAAGATTCTATTGGATCAAGAACCATGAAAATCGGTCCACTAGTTTATTCAAAATCATGAAACAGTTAAAACTACTTCCATTGCACACACGGTGTGCAATCGGTCTTATAGCCTCGGAAAGTCATTGCACACACGGTGTGCACTCCGTCTCGAATGGGTTAAGTTGATAAAAAAAGATCTTCAAGTAATATTTTACGAAATTTATGAACAACCACTCAAAAAATAAATTTGTTAAATTTTTTTGAGCTTATAGCATAATTGTATTGCTCCATTTTGCACATCTTTTTAGAAAATTTGATCTTTGTAAATATTTTGGTTTCGAGATATAGCTAAGGAATCAAGTATCCCCACTCCCCAGGGATCAAGTATCCTGATTCTCCCCTTTCTGAGTTTCTATACGGTTTCTGAAATGTACAGAAAATAAGATATCCGAATCCCAATTTCAAATCAGAATATTATGTTATGGAGCCCTCAATAATGAATCTATTGTTAAAATTCTGTTTTTCAGGTATAATCTCAATTCACTATTTTAAAACATTATAATTATTCTGTATTGCGAATCTGAATTAAAATATGAATTTCAAGTGATGAATCTGAATCTGAGTTTTCAATTTTTGGACTGCCTTTTCGAAGCTTTGAATGTTTGATTTTGTGTAAGAGTTAAGTTTAAGAAACTTCGAATTCAAATTTAAGACAATTTTTTTCTTTTTAACCATATTCGGAAAATTATTATCAAAACATTGAAAATACATATGATCTCGAAAAATATTTTCTTTTCCAATTTCCAATGATTATTCAAACTGAAAACCAAGGATCTTGAACTGGATACATAATCCGAAATACGAAAATAGAAATACAATTTTGGTAATGAGAATTATGGAATCAGAACCTCCGAAATGGGTTTAATTGAATTCAAAATTTAATATTCAGACTTATTTTTATCAACAAATGAAATTTTTTTTGTTGAAGTGTAGCCGAATATTGAACTTGGGATGAGTTTTTGAGGTTTTGGCAATAGCTTTTAGTCTAGATTGTAACACTTGAACAACCTTACTCTACCATCATAATTTGATTCTGAATTAATAATTTTTGTGAAAAGTAAAAAACCTTGCTTTCTTTTTTGAATTCTCATGGGAGGGGGATAATTAAGTGAATGTATTTGTGAAATTGTTTATCTTATGAATTTGTTTCTTAAGAAAACTTTCCACATGATTTAAAAAAAATCAATTTATAGGTACAAAAGTTTCTATCAACCAAAGATCATTAATTTTGGTGCTCATGCCTCACAATTAAATTTGAAGTTTATTTAGAGAGGAGTCTCGACAAGCTTTAATTTTTCAGATTAGTTCATTGCTATTAAAATTGGTTGAAAATTCGAGTGACTTATTCAATTTTCAAACAAAATTCATCAACATTCGTTTGTTTTTATAAACTCGGAGGGGAGAGTGACAAAAGAAGAATTTGATATCTGAACTGTGTGAGATATTTGTACAAAACAGAAAATTGGAAACAAAATCAGGCATCTATACAGGAGAAGAGTTTTTTTTTATGGGATATTGAACAACTTGCAACTGAGAAAACACCACGGTGAAGATGTTAAAAAAGATATGGATTTAGTTAAAGTTCGACTAATGGAATTAGAATCCAAAAGGTTAGAATATTTCTGCAACAAGCTAGATGACTTTAGTCTAATCCAAAAAGAAACAACCACTATTTTTCAAGTTTCATCTTCAATACAAAGATATGTTAAAACAGGAAATTTAAAATTAAAAGAAAACGGTGTAATAATTCAAGAAACTTCAAATTTTAAAAGAAAAATCTATGAGCACTTCGCAACTCAGTTTGAAGAGCATACATTAAATAATAGAAATTTAGAACAAAATCCTTTGAATGAAATCACCAAACAATTAACAGACGAGCAGAAAGGAGAATTAATCAGAAACATAACTGCTGAAGAAATTCAAGATACCTTAAAACAATGTTCTAAGAAAAAAACTCCAGGTCCAAATGAACTTTCTTATGAATTCTACATGAAGCATTTCGATATTCTTAAAGAAGAGTTAGTCAAAATCTACAATGTCCGGTAATGTTGAGCCACCCTCTGTCTTTAATTCAGGAATAATTACTTTGATTCCCAAAAAAGGATCAAAATATGAGTAAGACAATGTTCGTCCGATAAGTCTACTGAACTGTGATCGAGTAATAAGAAGCATTTACTATTTCTTGCATACTCACGGAACATGAAATCTCAATATTTTCCAAAAGAGCTGGATTTTGAATGCGTTTGTTCTATCTAAGTTTTGGTACCTATCTCAAATCTTTCCTGCATCGAACAAGCATACTGCTGAGATTAAAGCAGCGGTTAGTAAATTTCTATGGTCTGGATATATTTTCAAAGTAAAACGAGACCAGTTATATCTAAAATGTACTGACGGCGGATTAAGTTTGGTAGATCCTGATTCAAAAATGAAATCCTTATTTGCTAAAACAATTTTAATAGACAACAAAAGTGACGAAATGTACATTCTGAATTATTATAAACCACAAAATTTGACTTACTACTTCAGAGATTGGTTAGCAGCTGCAAGTGATTTGAAAACGAAATCTAAGTTAAATAGTTGTGCTCTGATATATAATCATTTTATAAATGGAAAACAAGTTGTTCCTCAAGTAAAACAGGATTTTCCAACTATTAAGTGGGACATAGTTTGGAAAAATTTCAACAAGCCGTTTATTTCATTATCGGATAGATCTAGTATATTTGCTTTTACAAATAATATAATTCCAAATAAACAAAAACTATTTGCGTATAACATAGGCCGTTTAAATGATAGTAACTGTGAACTCTGCGCGAGTACTGACAGTAACCACCACAGAATATCTGAGTGTAAAAATGCTAAAGAAGTAGTCGATTGGATAAGAATAGTAGTATTGAAAAAATGTAAAAAAGGGATCAACAATTTGGAGGATATTCTTTCATTTGAGATCGACGATAAAAGTAAAGATCATAAAGTAACTTTATGGTGGTGTATTCGTGGGATTTCGCATTGCCTTCAGCATTATCCAAATGCAAACTTGTTTATTTTCAAAAAAGAGCTACGTGATTTGCGATGGGAAAATAGAAAGATTTTTTCGGCAATACATTAAATGTGGAATAGAAATGTTAAACGATTTTCGTAATTAGACAGGATATTTATAGAAAAAATAAAATAATTTTGTAATTTTAGATGTAAGTTAACTTTAAAAAAAATAGTTTTGGATTATGGTAAAAAAAACTGACCTTTTCATGGGAGAACTTTTACAAGAGTGATAAACTGAACTGTTTAGAAACCAAATCGAACTTCTGGCCACAAAATCTTCAATCCTCAAAAAATCATGCCGAATATGGAGGATAATTCTGTTCCAAAATATTCGCATAATAAATCATTCAGGAAATAGATAAAACCTCAACATATTTTTTTTATTATCCTGCTTCAAACTTGATTTTTAATCTAAATATTTCCTGTTTCTGTTTGCTAGCAATTGAAATAGCATGATTCTCCTCAAGCTACCGAGCATGTGGAATGTTTCAGATGAATTACAAAACCTATCTTACACAGTGCGAACGACAAAGATTTTATTACGGAGTCGAATTGATTCAACTAATCAGAGCAAATTAACGTCATCCGCGAAAGGCGTCCATTGCTTTACCTAATCTCCGGAGCAATGACTTCACGAATCGGTTGCCGTCGGCAAAGCAGATTTGAATTTGCCAAATCTCTGGTTAAGCCTAAAACGGCTTGACCTGAAGAAGGAAACCCGAAGCATCGAGGTCATTTGTTTCTCCCATCGATCTGCCATCATCAATCGGACTGCAAATGGTGACCAGCTTGGCGCCCTGGAAGGTTTGCCGTGAGAGAAGTTGAATTAAATTGAGCAAACATCATTGTTGCAACATCAGATCGCCGAGCCGCCGCGATTGTCAGCATCCTTAGCAGTACTTATGACTTACTTGGATCCACTAAGCTTTGTGCCCGAACTGCTCCGAGCTGACCTGGCGTGGCGTGTGGTGTCCATTGAAGCTGATTTCATTGACGGGTTGGTAACGGAATTTATTTACACACGCAATCATCCCCCCTTTCCCAGGTGAAGGCTTCGAGCGATGATTATGGGCAGAAGATGGAGGGTTTCCAACAGTCTTGGAGTGGAGTGTCAAGCTTGTGGCAAACTTTGTGAAAACGTAAGAGCATAACCTCTAAGCCTCTTGGAGACTCAACTGGGAGGTAACTGGCTCGGTTGATCAATAAACTATAATATTATGGCTGTCATCACTAACGATGATAATGATGATGAGGAGTTGAAACTTGAAACACCTTTCGTCAGTTTTGGTTCGTAGTTGATCTACTCAAAAAGTGATATAATAATTCGGCTCAGTGTAAGTATTGCATACGTTTTGCGAAATCAATTGCGCTCTTTGATACACCTTCTTTGCCCCATAAACCATAGGTTGTTATGGCTCTTGATGAGTAGTTTGAAACACTTTCGAAATAGCGGGGATGTACTGATGCCAGCAATCGGTGATCCATATTTGGAAGGATGACGATAGTAGATGGAGCCGCTTTTGGACAGCTTTTTTTTTTGACGATGACAGCAATCAAATGTACTAAGTGAATGCTTTGCTAGCAAAAGGTTACTTGTTACATAATATTTCCTAATACGATAATTTTATTTGTGTCAAGAATTTAAAGTTTTTGGGTTATACTTTCCAATTTTTATTTTATTTCATAATAATTTTTAATTTATTTTTATAAATTTATCTTAAGGTTGCCAGAATGACCAATTTTATCTGAGTTTGCCCAGATGATTATAACAAATGTTGGGAATAGTCCAGGTCCAGCCCAGTTGTCCGGATTTCATCGGAAAAAAGCCCAACTATTGTCCGGATTTTTTAACTTTATTTGCCGAATTCTACAAAAAAAAATTGTTGAAAAGTTTTTATTTATGCGTCGAAACGGATTTTTTTTTTCAGCTAGTTTAAAAAAACATAACAGGTTTTTGGAAGCTCAAAATACGATTTGAAATCTGATGTGAGTGTTGTTGGAAAAAAATGATTTTTTAAGTTTTTTCCTTCATTTTTGTTGAGTGATTCTTGGGTTTTGACAAAAATTGCCCGCTTTTTTGTCGACAATTTCGAAAGCAAATGCCCGAGTCGTGCCAAGTTTTTAGATAAACTGCTTTGGAAACGTGCGGAAAAAATTCTGGTAACCTTAATTTATCTTAAATGACTTGTATTAGTTTTTTCGTCTTTCATCTTCAGTATTTTTATCCTTTCGTGGTAATGAACGCACGAAACCATTAACTTCAAGGTCTATGTGACTCGAACTGAACAATCTCGATGCGATACTTCAGGAATATAAAAAGCTATTTGAACTAATCTGACTACTCTTTAATGAGAAGCTCCGCCATTGCTCATTTTTAGTATTTTGAGAATTTTATAAATGTCTGCTATTAAATGCGGCCCTTCAGAGTTAAAGAGGTTCTAGAGAATAAGACCTGATAGAAAAAAAAACATTTTCATATTAGGAATCAGCGGCAGCAAATTATCCGAAATTGGTTCATAAATTTCTTTGCACCACGGAAAGATAGTTTTCATTGCCTTGTGTTATTGTTCTGAATGTATGTAACTTAAAACTTAAAATATTAAGATACATCAAAAACTGAAAGAAAATCAAATTTGTGGAATATTGTAAATTAATTTTCGTGTTTCTTTACGTGTTAAAAAGAAACAAAACAAAATTATTCAGTATTTCCTTCACAATCCAAATTTGCAAAACGTTGTCTGATTACTTTTTTATTAACCATCATAAAAATTACCGTCAAACGGGGCATCATGCAACAGCGGGGTTCGATGCAACATTTATATAACACTACATTGAATCAATTTTTAATTTAATGTATTGTAATAAAGTTATCTTTTAATGATAACAAAATGATGATGACATAATTTTTCGCATCTTAAGCTAGTTGTCTTAAGTTTTTTATTTTTATGTAAAATTTGAAAAATTGAGCAATAAATGTACAAATTTTAACATTTTTTGATGCCGAAAAAAACTTTACCCAGTATGACGGATCGGCTTGGTAAAATTACCTACAAACTTTTTACAGGTTTCCTCACGTTATACCAACATTGTTGGTGTAAAAATATTTTTCGAACAATCACCCAATTTTTTTAAATGAATATTTTTAAAATTCAGTTAGGTGTCTGGGGTTAAATGCAACAAAATGCAAATCAAAGAAATACCTTGTAAATCTCGTTTCCATGTGCTGGAATATGAATGTTTTGCATCACGCGTTTGTAAACACTTAAATTTCATTCATCCAAGCATTTATTTTTATGTTTTCAGTTTGTAGAATTTTTCGTAGTATTATTTAACCCCTAAATGTATGCAGCATCCTTATTTTCAGAAAAAAAATGTAAAAATTTGTTTTTAAAGACCCAAAAACTACTGAAATTGGTGTTATCATGCGTAATGGTCTTTAAGGCATCGCAAATATATTAAAAACTATGAATTTTCGTACGTGTTCATAAGCTTTTTCATTAAAAACAAAGTTTGTTGCAAGTTACCCCATTTTCTAAGGAGTGTGAAAATCGCATGTTTTTAGAAAATTAAAAATAACTGAGGAAACCAATAATTTTTTTAACTACGCCAATTTGATGCCCCAGCATCCTTAAAACTTTTGATGCATAAAGGATACGATTAACTGTGAACATAAGTTTTTTAGAAGCCATTGAAGTTGAAAATTGTTGCATGTTGCCCCAGTTGACGGTACTATGTTTTAATCTAGCAACTTTCATTACTCCTGAAAAATATTTATCCAGCTGAAATAGTCAAAATTTATTATAGTTTACGGTCATTTTGGGTAAACTTTTTATGTCTGGGTTCCAGGCGCCAAATAAAGCATTTGATAGGGGAAAAAAGTATAAAATTTTGTCATGCAATAGAAGTGATAATTATTAGAAATTTTGTTCTTATTATAGCCATAAAGCTGTGTATAATATGTTTCTTTGAGATTAAGATTAGAGTGTCGTTCCTGGGAATCGATAAATCTGACGAACCTTTTCCCGGGAAAAATTTAAAATTGAAATTTTAACACTCTACTGCATACAAAACCTTATCTCTTTGGTATTTTTAATTTTCAAGTCAATAGTTATGCAAAACATTTCAAACTTTTAACAATGTTGAATCCCAAGACCCATAAACTAAGTACTTTAACCAAAAAGCTTGACTGATTTTTTATGCCGAAATTTGAAATAATTGTGAAAGGTTTTTCTCCATCGATAGAAGTTGGCTAGCTAGACTTCAGGTTATTCAACAAATTTGTAAATTTTCATACTTTTGTTTCAAAATATGTCATTTCTTTGCGATGATTTTACAACTGTCAACAGTTTGCGAAACAGAGAACTAAATGATGAGTGTTGCAAAATTGACCATTTAGATTTTTTTTTGGTAGCGTTCCTTTATTAGTATTGTTTGGTTTTATAGTTTTTGTTTTGTCTTCACTTAGTTTTCGAACGAAATAACATTTTTTATCAAATTCAATGTATTTTCCACTTTTAATTAAGAAAAGGTTTAAGTCTAAGCCATATATCAAGGTAGAACCATCATTTTTCTTGCTCAATCATCGTGTAAATTGTTAGTTATTAATCATTTTTTATTGGGTTCGAGAGTTTCACAAGAGTTTTGACGGTTTCCCAAGAATCGGGAATTCTCGAGCTCTTTTCATTCCCGGGAATTTCCGGTCGGAAAATGTCGGGTAGGACACTCTAGTGTAGATGAATCGATGAAGTAAAACATCGTCAATCTGTCGATAATAAGAAAATTGAGAAACACACAAAAATAAAAAAAAATATAATCAAAAAAATCGTTGAAAAATTACCAAATTCTATAAATTCAAATCTTTAATTTAAAGTATGAACTCAACGTTTACTGAAAGTTTTGGTTGGTAGAATAAAAAATAAGATTCAATAAAAGTAAGCTGCTTATCTGTGCGATAATTCAAAATTTTGAGTTTTTTGAGATATTGAAGGAATTGAAAAATATAAACTTATATTTTTGTAATATCCATACTTCGAAAACCACAGAGAATTTTTGAAATGTTTAAATGCTTCTGATGAAACTGCGTCTGATTTTAAATTTATCCGCTTATATTAAATTTATCCGCTGTCCGATTCTTCTCGAAAAATGAAGTAATTGCCAGTTTACCCTCAATTTCCTAATATTTTTGTATAGTTCAGAAAAGGCTAGTTCGGACTGAGAAAATTTGGAAAAAAGGAGTCCTTTCTTGTGTGGATTTTTTCAAGGAATCGAATGAAGGCTGTTAAGTCAAGACACGCATTGGAAAAAGGAATTATATCTAATAACTTTAATTCCCCAAAAATTAAAACGTATTACAGAAAAGCATGGTTTGAACAATACAAGCGCGGTTCTATGGGGAGGGATGATCGGGGTGATTACCCCCCAAAGCGAAAAATCCGTTAAAAATACTCTCAAACGCTGGAATTTCTATAAAAACTTCGAACTTTTCCTAGTGGGTGTTCCTTCGAATTTTCAAAATTTTCCACTCCGTGGGGGTGATTGTTAAATACAAGAATTTATTAATTTCTTACACTCTTAAAATTGGAAAAAATTGGGTTCGCCAAACTAAAACAGCTGTAACTTGCAATTTCCTGGACCGATTTTCACCAAATTACTTTTGTTAAGGCACCTACATTGTTTGATTTAATTTGCTGACCATATATGTTTCTTTTATGTATTTTGATACATTCGTATTTATTCAATTTTCTAAAAATATCAAAAATTCTACTTTTAAAATTAGAGGTGATGAACAAAATCTGATAAAAATTGAGTTCAAGAATAAACCTCCAAAAACAGTTTTTGAAACATAGGCTCCAAAAACATGCCTATGTATTAATTTTTCCCAGATGAGATTAAACCACTGATAATAATATCCCGTCATCACTGGACTGTTTTCTCTGGAACAAGGTCATCGCTCAAGATATTTTTCCTAATTTTTGACCAACACGGCTGGAGTTCCAAATTAACATCAATTATATCGTCGATACTGCAGCTCATCAACACAGTAATAATTAAAATTTTAAGTAAAAATCCAGCTTAATGATTTAAGTTGCAAATCTACCCTGAATCTGAAAAATCCGTTATTTCAATTGTAATTGATTAAGACTTTTCAATGTAAAATAGTAAAAGCTTTATAAAATGAACCCTTTCTTATTTTTTAACTTTAAATTGTAAAATAAGTTTGAAAATATTGAAAACATGTTAATATACATATTGAAAGTACGAAGCAAAAATAAGATTTTTCACTATTTTACTAAATCATTCGTATCAAATTTGTAACTATTTCTTTCAATACAGTTCCAATAAATTTTAAAATCTCTGAGAGCTTTAAATTTAAGAGAAAACAAATAAAATTAAAAGACCGAAAGTTGCATACCCAAGAATTTGATTTTAATGATTTTGTTTAAGATTTAAATTTATATCTAGAAATTGAAGAATCGAAACAAGAGTTTATATTAATTCGTTTTTTCGAATCACGATTCAGCAATATAATTCAAAAAAATTATAAAATATTCAGTTTTAAATTCATAGCAATTGGTTACACTTTCTCAAATAAATGTTTGGATTTTCAAAGGGAATCACTAAAATTTTGGTGGGAATTTGGCGGTGATACATAGATACTCAAGAAAAATATTGTAGATAACTTGAGAATTTTTTTATAAAAATGTGTGTATTTTTTCATTTGTTAAAGTACATTTATATTGGAAGATTCTGTAAAGAGTTTTTAAATTGATAATTTTTAAATTGCTCAATATGCAAATAACGAAAATGATCTTTTTTTATCAACAATTGTTCGCAATAAATATTATATTTGTTTTATAAAGAGATTTATAAGTTGTTTACAAGGATATCAAAATATGTATGTGTAGAAAGTTTGTTAAACTTCTCTAATTTCAATATTTTTCTTTTAAAACAAACCTCTAATTAAGTTCAATGAAATTTGAAGGGAAGAGGAGAAGCAGTGTGCATCATGGTCGTGTAGGGGAGAAGTGGGCTATATGCGCCTATTAAGCAGAACACTGTTTCAATCAAATATCACATCGAATATGTGTACAAAAACTATATATACGTTTGCAGTAGACTGGCCCAAATTTGTATGGGATGATTTTTACAACACTTTTTTCAACGCGGCACCCCCTAGGTTGGTGCATTTAGGTGAAAAAATGACTTTCTGAAAGTTTCAGGTCATTTGGAAGAAGCACGAGCTGGCGCAAAGGACTTAAAATTTGTATGGAGATTTTCGGCGAAATGTATGAAAAATCGACATACTTTCACTCTTTGTGTTCTAAAATATTTTTCCAGTAAGCTAAACAGCTCAGAATTTCAGGAATTGTAGTTCAAACAATGATAAACAAGTTTGTAGAAGATTGTGACGCGATACGATTTGACTGTGATGAGTTATCCGCAATTGAATGTGTCTTTTTTTTCTCATTTCATTGATATATCGTGAACGGTGTATGGGCTAATAATCGCACTAACTTGATCGCGTCGTCGCACAATGCAGCAGTTTATAGTTTTTCAAACCTGTCTTTAATTTTTTGCAAAGATATTTGTTATAAAATAAGCTACAACTTTGCCGAAGACTGCCAAAACTTTGCCAAACTCTCTATCTGTTATTCTCATTGTGTGACAATGCGATCAAGTTAGTATTAATAATCCAACTATACACCGTTCACGATATATCGATAAAATGAGAAAAAAATCACACATTCAACTACACATCATAGTCAACTCGTATCATGTCACAATCTTCTACAAACTTGTTTATCATTGTTTGAACTACAATTCCTAAAATTCTGAGCTTTCTAGCATACTGGAAACATATTTTGGAACACAAAGAGTGAAAGTATGTCGATTTTTCATACATTTTGCCGAAAATCTCCATACAAATTTCAATTTCTTTGCGCCAGCTCGTGCTTCTTTCAAATGATCTGAAACTTTCAGAAAGTCATTTTTTCACCTAAATGCACCAACCTAGGGGGTGCCGCGTGGAATATATGGATTTTTTTTTGGTATGGGCCAGTCTAGTGTGCAGGCATCTGTTTTCTATACAATGGAGTAATTTTTATGTTAAAATTTTCTTCTGTTTCCAAGAAAACGATTTTATTGAAAGTGTTGTCCAAAATGCCGAACCTCAAACCGTGCGGACTAAATGCGCCTATTTATGTTTTGAACAAAATTTCTGGTTTTTGGGCAAAATTTCCGTATAATTTCATTGAAACTGCTAGGAATTAATCATTTCCGTAGGACAAAGCTGAAGTTTTATAAAAATCTATGTATATTATAATTTTATGGAATAAAACAAAAGTAAGGGTTGCCATACTATGGAGGCAGTTCATCCATGAGAAAAACTTTGTCAAATCTGTTTTTAGATCTTCAATTCTCTCTTAAGATGTTTTTCAGAGCTTAGAGTTGAAGGTTCAGTGATAAAAATCATTTATTTATTCTATTTAACCTGTTATTTTAGGATGGAGGCATTTTACAAACATGATGGGGGCATACAAAAACACTGTATTATTCCACTATATAATCATTATTAAACGTCCACAAAAGCTGAAATATGTTGAATTTCTTAAGTTCATTTGAGTAAGAAACAAAAACCATCCTAGTTTTTGTTTTAAACTTCTTTACGTATAATTTTTAAAAGTTGAAATATTACATCAAAATGTATCAAAACCTTGTATGATTTTTTAAATTTTTTTGAGTTTGTAAATTCATAAAATTCTTTCTTGCCTTATGTTCTAAGCGTATCACCCTCAAAATGCATGGTCATATAAGCTGTTTAGTCAGCCATTTTATCAAACAGCCGTAGGGTCATTTAACCCGATAGGCCCATTAAGGAAACCTTTCCCCTAATATTGTTTTTTTTAAGAAGTGTATCTTATCAAGTTCATCCGTTACTTTGATGATCAATGATTTAGATAAAAAATATTCTTTGAATCATAACAAATTTTATACTGGTATGAAATTTTTTTTCAAGAACTCAATTTCAGCCTCTAAATATTTTCTATCTAAATGTTCAACTCCGCATTCAAAAGGGTATTTATCAATTCACAAGGCCACAGAATTAACATTTTTTTAGATGAAAAGAATTTATTTAAGAGCTAATTTTTATTTTTGTTGGTGCCCGAAATTATTTTCAAATAGATTAAAAATTATTTAGTAAATTCTGCACTTTTCTAACAAAACTTTTAAACATAGCAATTAAAATTCCAAATACGGGTTCATACCACATTTCTTTCCACAGGAACGCAAGTAATTTTGACTTCTGTGAAAAACAAATTGAAGTTTTCTGTTCCCAATTTTGTAAAATAATAGACTTTCAACGAATGTTTAAAGAAGTAATGACTACCTTGAATTTATGATATTTCTCAAAGCAGAAACTAAATCGTTTTTCAGACTTAAGCAAATTTTTTTAAATGGAATAAAATCTTTGTTTTTAAAACTTTCTTTAGTAATGTCAGAAATACTTGTCTTTCCGAATTATTAAAAACGGAAGATTTTTCAGAATCAGTCTTTTTTCATGTTACCTTATAAGTTCATCAGTTTTCAATGATTGACTTCACTCAAAACTGATTCATTTAAAAACTCCATTTCACCAAAACGAGAAGTGATAAACAAATCTTGTTGAAGATTCGAGTTCAGCGCACCAAAACATACTAAATCAATTATTAAAACATAAATACCAAAATGCTACCTCTTGAATTATTTTGGTAAGACGTTTTTGTTAGAAACAAATCTTTTCCAAATGTTTAAAACTAATCTTTGTATCTTCATGTTATAATCTTTTTATCTTCATATTATATTTTAGTTAATGAAGAGTTAAATCACCATGATTTTGTTTGTTAGATTAATTTATTGACCTTATTGGTAAAAATTAGAAGATCATAACTAAGAACATTTCAACTTTATGAAAATTCTTGGCAAATAGAAAGTTATAAGAAATATATGGATATTGAAAATGAGAGATCAGAATTTTATAAGAAGCATCTAAATTACATGTCATCAATTTTTTCCTCATGGATCAAAAAATAAACAATGAAATTAATATGGTTAGTAATTATCATAATTATCAATTATTCTGACCTGATCTGATTTTTTGTTGGAATTCAAGTTTAATTTCTTATCAAATCTGGTGTTATATTTGATTTTTTTTCTTCCGGTTCAAATTCTGGCTTTATTCCAAATTTTAATTCACATTCTGTTTCTGATGTTTTGAAAATACTTGATTTTTTTAAATACAGAATAAGAACCAACATTTCGAATTATTCATTGATGACTAACCAGAAATAAAATTGTTTTCAAATATTGATTCTAATTTATTTTGATTCGTATCAGTAATTTTTTTTTTTTTCAAGTTTGTGTGATGATTATGGGTTTGTATATTGTTTTAGAAATCAATTTGCTCAAAAAATCAAGTTCTGACCTGAAATTTTTTACCCGAATGAGACTCTCTAGATTGGTTGAAAATTTTCAAGTCCGAACTTACTTTTTCCATAATTATTTGAAAAATATAGGGGAATCAAAAGTAAAATAAGTCATAACTCCCTTTTTCAAAACTTGTAATGATCAATCAATTCCTCGGAAAAATCAAACAACATTGGTCTGTTATTGTTAGAAATTTCCTAGTCTAAGCCAGTGTTTTTCTGGATTGATTACTAATTATAGGGGAATTAAGGTTAAAATGGCACTTTATCTCCGTTCGTAAGCTCGGGTGGTGCCTAAAACTGTGTCCAATCGATTTTCCGGACAGTTTCACTGAAGGAAGGTGTATTTTCATAGATTTGATTCGTATAGGAGGGAATATGTTGAATTTCATCTCGATTTATACACTTGTTCATCCATTGTGCAACGGTTATAGTTTATTAATAAGTCAGTTTCTACTTAATTTTGAATATGGATATTTTTAACCAAAACGTTGTATAAAACATGGAAATAAAATCTCAAATGGTGAACAAAGTATGTATATATTCGTTTCAAATAAAGAATTATAAAAAAAAAGTATGTATAAGCATCATGTGAATGAATCTCAAATCAAAGCAACATTTGTGTGCACATTTTATGAGACTTAAAAGTTTTAAGTTAAAGCTATCTGATTGAAAACATGAAGACCTTTGAATGGTTTTAAAGTTTAAGAACAAACTCCAAAACAAGCAAAGATGAAAGGTTTTTCCTCCCAACAGCCCAGAAAATATTGCGGGATGGTTGAAGGTTTGGAAATCGTATACGAAAAGGCCAAAATAATGGATAACTACTCTCGAAAATGAACGTAACAGTGAGTACAAACTACAACACTTATTTATCAAAATGAAAATGGTGTGAGTTATGGTTAGTGAACTACACCCACAAATCATACTCTACTCCAATTATGACCTTCCTTTGAAGTGGAATTATCGACATAAGATTCTATGCCGGACCGGCACTAACAAGCATTCTCGTCGCTGGGGCATTGTCCTCCCAGGGCAACTGCATTGCAAATGTCTGAAAGAAACCAAACAAAACATATCCCTTATCCCATCACAAGACAAAGCAGGATGGAAACAATCAGCCAGCAATGATATTGACGAATGATGTAGCGAGCACTATTATGTACCAGTCCTAGAAAAAAAAATCCATGTTTCCAAACCCCGGCAAACAACCACCGGCTAAGATGTCCTGCAGTAAGTAGCTGTGCGTGTGTATGTAAACCGGTATTAGAAAAAAGTTTCCCGATTCCCATTCCCATCCCATTCCCATCCTATTCCAATCCCATTCTCATCAAAGACAAAGGAGGATGAAGAAACGACTGGCCAACGCAGTGCATTTTATTTGGTGATCGGGCGTTGCAGAAAGACTATGATAATAAACCTTCATTTGCTAACTGGCTCAGTTGGTACACTGGTAAAGTTATCGGACTGGCAAGTCGAAATAAGATTGTCGCATTAGATTCGATCCTCACTTAATTTTTTTGTTTTGTGTTAAATTATCCAATAGGATTAAAATTCCATAAAATGATTTTCTTGTTCCGCTTGAATTTAGTGGTCATGCATCATTTTGCTTGCGAGCTCGAGTTCTTATGCCAGTAGTGCTTTTCCAATCATATCATCTTTGGTACAGTACACTTTTCAGGGCATTTCGGCACAGAGATTTGCTAAATTGGCATTGGATTTTCGAATAGGTTGCGAGGTTGAGTGTAGTACCATAAATAGTACACTTGCCCTGATTAATAAGTCTAGTGTAGGTTTTCTTGTTTACTTTTCCCAAAATAAGTGATTTGGAAAGAAAATTTGCCGACAAAAATTGAGACGTTCATACATAAATACTTATTCCTGTGCAAGACCACTAAATTCTCATTCGAAACATCCCAGATGTGACAAACTGATTGAGCTGTGCGACCACCCAACATCGAAACAAGAGATCCGTGTCATTCCGATAAGTGAAGATGTCCAACACCTATCAGTCCGCTGTCCGTTGCCCGGGAGCTTTCAGTGTCTTACAATATCCAACATTGTTTCCTCTCCTAAAGTCAATATTGAAAAAGCACTGACTCGTTTCAACAGAACAGCAGAACGAAAAAAAACCCAAAATTCGTCAAAATCCCTCCCGAGTGAAAGATTAATCGATGTTAGCTGCATTCCCCGGAATCATCCGGATGAGTTCAATGTTGATGTTAACGTTACATAACCGATTGGTTGCGCAGGGTGCTTGACCAGAAAACTGAAAGAAAAAAGGCCCAGCAAACAAACAAACAAAAAGACCGCCCTCGAAGGTGCCTCGTCCCGATGTCACAATCTTCATCACGGGGGGAAAAGGCCGGGTGAGAGAAAGAAGACACACGCATGTCCATTTATAAATTGCATCAATAAATCACACAGCAGTAAAACGACGAATGTCCGAAACGACGACGACGACGACGACATCAAACGTATATTTGGAACAACGAAAATCCTGCATGCCCTGAAGAAGAACAAAACGGATGGAGGATAAGTTTCGATGAGCTTTCCGCAATTGGTATTTTTTACGGAATCATCCTAGTGTTTAGTTTTAACCGATATTTTTCTTAAAAACTGGAAAACTGGTTAGCGGTTTGTCATTCATCCTCAAGTTAAGAAAATTAAAAAATTAACACGTTTTAGCCAAATATTTTTTGGGCTCACTAATCGTTGAGTTATTTGGGACATATAGAAAACAATGTTTTGATTCCCCTAGGATCGTTGAAAATAGCGTAAAATTGAAGAAAATTAACTTTATTAATCCCAGAAGAATTTAGCTTTAACTAGCGCTGAAAATCCAAAAAAATCGTATATTTTCTTGACCATTTTTGCCGCTGGAGTTAGACACCATCAGTAACATTTCTTCGGAAAAAGTGTGGGTTATAAAAAAGTTGATTACTGGGAAGGGATTGGAAATATGAAACAAATTCAGCAAGGCACTATGCACTGATTTGGGTTTTAAATTATGAAAGCTTAAATGAAAGTATTTTTTTTGTTGAACTGATTCTAAGCACAAAAGTTTCTCAATAAAGAAGAAACTGTCCACATGGGGGGTGGTCAACAATTAATGTTAAAAAAATTGATTTAAAAAAAACCCCTACAACTTTTTTTTTTGTTCAGGAACACCACCTGAATCAAATCACGTTCTTAAAGAGCAGCATTTGGCAAAAATATTATGGAAATAGTCGCTAGTTAAGGTGTTATGGTAGCCAGAATTTTTTCAGCACGTATCCGGGCCGGAAAAATCCGTGATATTTTTTTTTTCTATAAATTTGGCAAAATCCGGGCATTTGATTTCAAAACTGTCGACCAAAAAACATCCAACATCTTATTTTGTAAGATTTGTTAAACGAGGTGAATTTATGCGATCAAAATCCAGGCCATTTCCCAAATATTGTATTAAA
This sequence comes from Uranotaenia lowii, assembly GCF_029784155.1. Taxonomy (NCBI): domain Eukaryota; kingdom Metazoa; phylum Arthropoda; class Insecta; order Diptera; family Culicidae; genus Uranotaenia; species Uranotaenia lowii. The sequence goes on from NC_073692.1 coordinate 109,922,374, forward strand.
TATCTGGGCAGTTATGTTATGATGTTAAAATAAAGAATGCGCTTTTTATTCTAGGAATGGCTATTTCAATTGCATCGAGAAAACAAGCTCCACCTAAATTTTCCACAAAGCTCTGCAATCGCCTAAAGAACAATCTTTTCTTTAGATAAGAAAACGCTACCATTTTGAAAGTTTCAGGCTCATATCAAACATAAATCATGCCATATGCAAAACCCTATAATGATATGTTGGTGTTATTATCCACGTAATATTTTTTCCCAAGAACAGTAATCAGTACATATTTTTTTAATATAAAATGCATCTAATTATGGGGCCTCCTGGATCAGTTTTTTCCCCGTTAAACCCTATGTTAATAAACGGCACACCAGAGCACAGTGACGAGTTCTGGTGGCAGGCAATCAAAAAGATTATCTCTCGGATGGCAATTTTCAAGAACATAACTCAACTCAGTGCAGCACTGCCGTTGGCCAATCGCGGCTACCAAACATAAAACATTTTTCCAACATAATAAAACAGCTGCCATTATTCGGTTCGGTATCAATCTCTCGGTCTGTGGGAGCTGCCGTTTCCTGTAAGTAATCGACATTTCAGCCATCGACGTTGACGTTGACGTCGTCGTCGTCTCCATCGGGTCTATCTTATGGGAGGGATCTTTTCGAAAGTTTTGCCGGCAGCAACCGGCAACGCGTTGGGGTGAGAGCCAACCCCTATCATGTCATGCTGTTCCTGTTGGCCGGTTGTCGGCCTCCCCTTTTTTTTTTTATTAGCACACCGGTGCCTTGATTTTACATATACAGAAAATGGCGATCGTTACAAGCTGCAATTGCGGTCTCATGACGGAGGGATCAAGGCTTGGCATATCCCAGGAATAAGTTTGAGTATTGGTTCAGAAAATAGTTAATAATTATAAGTTTCAACTAACTGCCATTTTCGTTGACTACTGCAACGAAAAGGGCAGTAAAATAAAGCTTATAATTATTTGGGTACTATTTCCTGAACCAATATTCAAACTCATTTCTTGGACATTTTCGAAATGATAATATTTCATATTCTCAAACCTATTTTGAATACGATAACTAATCATTTACAGATAAATTGAAACATTAGATGGTGAAGCTAAACAAAAAATAAACATGAGAATAATCCAAGGCAAAAGTTTTGTCATTAACAGTAATCTAGCATAGGGTTACCATACCCCGCAATGCTAAAATGAGTACAGTGTTAAAAAAAATCGGAAAGGGTAAAAAAAAACTTTATATAAAAAAAACAGAGCTATTTAGAGTCATTCAAATACTGCCAATTTGTTGGGAGTAATAGGAATGACTAAGCATTCCAGATTGCCTTTTCAAGAAAAAAAAAAAGAGAAAAAGATAACAAGGAAATGCTCGAATTTCTCCAAAATCCAAGCAAAATCCAAACCAAAACATTTTTTTTTTCATTTTTTTACACATTGTTTGAATTTTTGAGCTCGCTTCATCCATATACACGTGCAAACATTTTTTTTAGAAATGTAAAATTTGGGTTGAACACCGCTGAAGTGACTTAATAAAGAATTATTTCTCAAGTGTTCATTTTTCACTTTTTCTCTTGAAATTTCATGGGATAAGCTGGATTTCTGTCAGATTTGTGATATTGCTCGGTTTTTCAACTGAAAATTTTAAAATCCAATGTCCGGATTTTTCCCGGATTTCGAGTAAAAATGTCCGGTTTTTCCCGGCCCGAATATGCTCTAAAAATTTCTGGAAAGCTTGGGAATGACGTATAGAATAATTATAAATTTTCTCATATTTTTTTAACTTATGAAAGTCAGGAACTGAATTTTCCTTTTTGGATTATTCGAAGGAAAGATCGTATTTGATGTTATGCCGAAAAACAACACTAAAATCGATAAAACACTTAATTTAAAAAAAATAAGGCGCGTATATTTCCTTTGAACAAAGCATTAAATTTGTGTGCTACGGAGCATTTGAGTATACTGCTGTTGTGCTCTTTGATAACTGATCGAGGGTTTATTGCATACTTAACGGCGCTGGTTGCGCTCACTGTTTATAACGAATCAAAGATGCCTTCATAAATACGGGATGTTTAGGTAAAACATTGAAAGTTTTTGTAAGTTTTGCGTTTTTTCGAATTTCTTGTATAAGATTTGGTAAATACACTTCATATACTGAATCAAACAAGTTTATTTTTCTGATTAAATCGCATTCATAAAAAAGAGTACATTTTGTCAAATTTCACAAAAAGAAGAGTATGCATATTTCTCGATCGAAAAAGAGTACATGTACTCTTAAAAGAATACGAATGGTAACCCTTATCTAGCAGAGATCGGCATTGAAACGCTGTTCGCTTATTTTTTTATTATATTTATTTTTAAATTGAGTTTTGAGGAACTTACTGATAAAAAATCACTATGTGGAAAAAAATTATGAGCATCCTTGCTTGAATAATTGCACCTAGTGGATTTTATACAGTGAGCGAAATAAGAATAGCACCACTATGTGTTTTGCTTGTTAAAATATGAATGATTGAAAATGATTGAAATTTTCTTCCACAGATTGTTCTGAATTGCTTAACGGATCAATCAAGCATAAGTTTACTTTTTTGGACGTAGCAATTGGCGTTGAGGACCAAAAATGTGAAAAAAGGTGCGAAATAAGAATAGCACCACTTGAGTTTTTCAACAAAAACAAGATCATTTTTAAAAATTTACTGTGTAAAAGTGAATAATAATGCTTCTACGAATTATTTGAATAGATAACTGCATTTTAAGGAGTTTTCCAGAATTCCAAAGGTTTTCAAAGGTTTTAAAAGGGGGTTTTAAGAGATGCTCCTCGAGCGTTAAGGAATTTGATATTTGAGTTATGAAACTATATCAAATTGCTTGATTTCTTCATTAACATTCATATATGTATGATGCAAAATGATGAAACATAGATTTGAGGCTGAATTTGAATTCAAAAAGCAAGTTGAAATTCAAAAATACTAATGTTTTCAATAGTCAAACACTATTTCTCTAGTTTTAAGTCATAGATGGCAGCACTATCTTGCCATTAAACCAAATTCATGCCCATTTTCGAATATCCGGGATTAATTAGGAAGTGCTGGATGATTTTGGTCAAGAAATAAATTCATGTACCATGTGAACGCTTTGGGAATTCTAAGATCACTAAATCAAAAAAAAATTTGAATTGCATCAAGGTCACTAAAAGTGAATTTTTTGGACCGATTATCAGAATAAAGTTATATTTTGCGATGGAGCTTGATGGACCAGACGGCTAGCAGTATTATTATTATGATTTGCAATTGAATCGGAAGCTGAGATGAGCAGGAACTTTGGCGGTTGTACATTTTTGTGCTGGTGATTCTTTTGCAAATTTGGAAAAGCTTTCTGCAGCGTTAACTTCCACAAAACTGTGATGGGAAAATACCTCAAAATGTTGAATATGGGCCTAAATAAAAAAATAATATCAATATTGAGACTAAATTTGGTTTTAACTTCAAGATAGTGCTGCCACTGTGGTGAAACTGGAAAACGTGTGGTTTACTGAACAAAATCAGAGTTTTTGATTTCCAACCTATTTTTTTCTGATTCAAAATAAATCATAAATATTTGTTTCACCATTTCACGTCATTTAAATGAAGAAAGTTAGTTGTTCGGTAAAGAATTACAGCTCAAATATCAAATTCCTTAACGCTAGAGGAGCATCTCTTAAAATCCCCTTTTAAAACCTTTGAAAACCTTTGGAATTCTGGAAAACTCCTTAAAATGCAGTTATCTATTCAAATAATTCGTAGAAGCATTATTATTCACTTTTACACAGTAAATTTTTTTAAATAATCTTGTTTTTGTTGAAAAACTCAAGTGGTGCTATTCTTATTTCGCACCCTTTTTAACATTTTTGGTCCTCAACACCAATTGCTACATTCAAAAAAAGTAAACTTATGTTTGATTGATCCGTTAAGCAATTCAGAACAAACTGTGGAAGAAAATTTCGTAATTTTCAATCATTCATATTTTAACAAGCAAAAAACATAGTGGTGCTATTCTTATTTCGCTCACTGTATATTCGTTACTGTAAAGTAAAAAAATAAATTAAAAAAACATGTGTTAACACGGAAATAGAAGCTTTAAAGTGTGAACAAGACCACTGGACTAATCTTGTGATAGACGGACGTGTAAAAGCGAGATTATGAATTACGATTCAAATAAATCGTCTGTTCACGACAATGGTTTATTTTATATGATGAGCGCAGATAAGAAAGGCTGTTGCTATGTTTGCATCGAAGTACGGTAAAGTTCCGGTAAAAAAAGGCGGACTGAAGAAGCGCAGATTAAAAAGGCTGTTGCTTATTTTGTTTAGAAATCATCCGGTAGAGGAGACGAACTAAAAAGCGCAGTTTTGAATGGCTGCTCCTTTGTACATATGTTTCGAAATGATACCAGTTCCGGTAAATAAGACGGACTCAGAAAGCGCTGATTGGAAAGGCTGCTGCTTTGTTTGTTTTGAAATGACGCTCCGGTAAATAAGACTGGCTGAAGAAGCGCAGATTAAAATGACTGCTGCTTTGTTTGTCTTGAAATGAGGCCAGTTCCGGTAAGTAAGACGGACTAAAGAAGCACAGATTAAAAGGCTGCTGCTTTGCTGGTTTTCAAATGATACCAGTTCCGGTAAATAAGAACGACTGAGGAAGCGTGGATTTGAAAGGCCGTGACTTTCAAGGTTACCGAGATCTCAGAAAAATCTATAATTTCACAAATTTTGCGCCAATTTTCATCACAAAATCTGAGTCATAGAACACAGAATTTTGGAAATATTCACATTTATCTTTGAATTGAAAAACTATGATAAAATTGGTAATGTTGATTGATTTTTCTCTAGTTAAATATAAAAATACGCAATTTGATATGACTTTTGAATTAAAATAATGGGAAAAGCATCACAGAAATCCATCACAGAATTGGTTGCTTTGTTTATTTTTTAAACCATGCCAGGTCCGGTAAATAAGACTTACTGAAAAAGCGCAAATTAAAAAGGCTGCTGCTTAGTTTGTTTTGAAGTGATGCTAGTTCCAGTAGATAAGAAACACTTAAGAAGCGCAGATTAGAAAGGCTGCTGCTTTGTTTGTTTTAAAATTATGCTCGGTCCGGTAAATAAGACGAACTGAAGAAGCGCAGATTGGAACGGCTATAGCTTTGATTTTGTCTTCAAAAGTTCCGGTTGATGAGACGGACTGAAGAATCGCATATTGAAAAGGTTTTAAAATAATGCCATTTCGGAAAATAGGACGGACTGAAAAAGCGCAGATTTTTCAAATGCTGCTGCTTTGTTTGATCTTAAATGATGCCAGTTCCTTAAGTAAGACGGACTAAAAAAGCGCATATTAGAAAGGAAGGCCGCCTGTTTGTTTGGAAATGACTAAGGTTTCGAAAAAGAAATTCAGCTCATTGTAAAAAATCAAATCAAACGAAGTTTGTATTTGAAAATAAAGATCAAATGAAAGATTGATCGATTTTGAAAATTGCATATTGAAATAAAAGTTTTAATTTGGGATTAGAGATGAGAAGGGAAAAGGAGATAAAATGAAGAATGTTTAGAATGTTTAGAAGAATATAAAAGTAGTAAAAAAAACCGGAAATAGAAGCTTCAAAGTAAGTGTAAGCATTACTTATAGTTGAAAAAATAAAAAGGTTCCATATTGTTATTCATGTTTGAGTTATTTTTCATTCAAAGTTGGTTATTTTTATTTTTTTTAACCCTAACTTTAAAAAAAAAATAAGCCCTAGAGGTTGCGAATTTTTAAATGAAGTTTCAAAAATTAAATAAGAGATTTGAAAGTTCCATTTTTAAGAAACTCGAATAAGCAAGTCATAAGCAAATTCTTTTTAACGACAAACAGAAACATTTTACGGACTAAATCAGATTCGTTTTCTACTCTTGAAAACTCGATTAAATTTTAAGTTTTAAGTTTGATATTTTGTTATTTTTATGAAACCAAAAAAAAATTTTAGCAGCTGAATTTTCACTTGAAAATAAAGTACAAGTTCAATCACCACCAAAAATGTATAATTTATAGTCTATTTCATAATTTAAATCTGTAATTTTATTTTATCAACGTTTTCCGGCAGATTTCAGATTCAGAGCTACTGGCCTTCGTCTATAATAATTTGATTCAGGATATTTTGAAAAACAAAATGTCTCGAATCAAATTAATATAGACTTAGGCCAGTAGATTTGACCACTGAAGAGGAGCGAAAGCCAGAGAAGTTCGAAACGTCAGTTTTTTTAAAACGTTTTTAATTCATCCATCGAAAACCGATAAAATAAAATTACATTTAACAAAATTCCAATAATTTGAATCTTTTGAACATTTTTTTTTAAATTGTAAGATAGATTTTGAAAACAAACTTTCAAAATGAATCCAAACTAAACTTTATAATTGGCATTTATTTTGGTGTGTGATTAAAAACTGACTCTGATTGAAGACAAAATTTTAATTTTGAATCCTAAATCAAAACTATGAAGCTACAAATAGAGTGTTCAATTCCGGCTATTTAAGCGTTCCCGGGAATCGGGAAATCTGACGATCCTTTTCCCGGGAATTCTCGGGATCCCGGTAAAGATTTGAAACGAAGATTTAAGTACTCTACTGCATACAAAACCTTATTTTTATATTATTTGTTTTAATTTTTTAGGTAGTAGTATTAAAAATCATTACACACTTTTCCAATACCTCGAAAATTCAATTAGCATTTATAAAACACAAGACCAAACCTCAACCAACGAACTTAATCGATTTTGGCTGAAATAATTGAGAAAGATTTTTCCCTAAAAATGAAAGTAGGTTAGCTACACTTCAGGTTATTCATCAAATCTCGTAAATTCTATAATAGCTATCCTTTTGCTTCAATTTTTTTCATTAATTTGGCGATGATTTTGCTACTGTCAACAGTTTGCGAAACGGAAGTTCTAAATCTAAATGACGAGTGTTGCAAAATAGAACATTCAGATTCTTTCCGTAGTGCTTCTGTATTGGAATTGTTTGATTTTATAGATTCTTTGTCGTTTTTCACTTTTACTTTAAGTTTTCGAACGAAAAAACTTTTTTTTATTTAATTTAATTTCTAATGTCTAGAATTAATGTGAAAAGTTAATGTTGATGTTAAGCCATGTATCAAAGTAGAGCTTTCATTTTCCTTGCTCAATCTGATCCATTTTTCCAATTTAGATCGTGAATTTTTTTTTGTAATTTATCACTTTTTATTGGCTTCGGGAATTCCCGGGTTATTTTAGGCGTTTCCCGAGATTCGCGAATTCCTGATTTTTTTTATTTCTAGAATTCCCGGTCGAGAAATCCCGGGTAGGACACTCTAACTACGAACTCCTTCTATTTGAATCCATAATAAAATTCTCACTTTGTAATTTTAATCTTAATTATAAAACTGAATCTGAATCTGAGATTTCATTTTTTTATTTCAAGTCTGAAACTTAGGTTTAAATAAAATCTGAATTCCAAATTTGAAAATGGTTTTTTAATCAAAATCTCAGACAATAATCCTACATATTAACCACTTACCAAACAGCGAAATTTTTATAAAAACCCTTAACCGGAAATCTCTTAGATACTTGAATTCTGAACTGCAAGATTTCAATCTGAATTCTTTATTTTTTTTAGTTCAGGAATTCTACTTGTGAATTTAAATGAAAATTGCGAACTTGACACTTTTTCAATTCTGAATCAACATTATGAAACTTTCTTAAGTTCAGATTCTGTATAAGAGCTAAAACCAAAAATCCAAATCTTTAAAATTGTTTATATTATCAAATTTTTTCCTTCATATTCCGAAATGATGAGTTTCGCATATGGAAAATGTAACTTGTTTAAGTTTGAAATGCAAAACCAAGATTCGAATCATGATTTTATGTCAGTGCTGAAAAACTGAAATTCAAGATAAATAAGCTGGGTAGGGAATCCGTAATCTGAACACAGACATCGAATTTTAATGTTAACGCATTGCTGACCAAAAACGAGATATCTCGTTTTTTTTTTCGCTTGACGAGTGTGAGCATCACTGGGAAGCATAACTCAAATATGATATTTACATTTAATAAGAATGTATATTCTACAAAAATGTTTACAACACTTCTGAAAACTCAAAGATACTGTATTTGTAAAATTAGCTCCAGTGGGTTTTCAGATAGATTACACTGAATTATAGAGATTTCGGGCATAGATTTCTTTGCTATCCTTAATGTGTTAATAAAACCACAAAATTTGGAGTAATTCCAGTTATTTTTCGGCAAGTATCCGGGCTGTGCAAATTCGGGCATTTTTTCTTATTATTCGTCGATATCAAAATTATTCAATTAAAATTATGAAAAAAAAATCAAATTTGTTTTCTTATAGAAAATTCTCAGTCCATTTTAAATCATTTTTTAAGCTTCCAGAACCGTTTATGTTAATTTTTATAAAATTTGATCAAGGAATTTGTAAGCAAAATACATAATTCGAAAAATTCAATTTAAATTTTTGATTGCTTTTGCAAATAAATAAACTTAAACAATTCGGGCAAAATCTGGGCAATCTCCAAGCCACCGACGCCGACCGTGGCCAAGCGGATAGCGTTCATGTCTTCTAAGCCAGAGTGCATGAAATCGAATCTCGATCACGGCACATGAAGTACTTTCTGTGATCTTGGTGGTTTTAGCATTTGTGAGATGCTAGGCATCATATGTAAAAAAAAAAAACTTGAAAGATGGTACGCCTTAGAGTTAAGTAAATTCGATCTCTTCAAAGAAACATGATGTTTCACTGAGATCCTATATGATCAATTTTTTTTGCGTTAGAAAGATCAACTATCACACTGTTATATAACAAAATTTGAGCTTTCTGGAGTTTGTGTGGCCTGAGATACAGTAATTCTACGAAAATCGGACTTTTTGGACTTTTCTCATTTAAACTGCAATATCTCAGAAACTACGCTACATTTTTTATTGAAATTTTGCAGAATGATTGTTGAAACATAAAGCTAGAATGTCTAAAGTTTTCGAAAAGTTCTATCTATGAGATCAAAAGTTACGCGAGGTGAAATATTTCAGACATGAACCTAGAAATGCGATTTCTATAGAATTTCCATTGAAAAATGTAGCGTAGTTTCTGAGATATTGCATTTTGAATGAGAAAAGTCCAAAAAGTTCGATTTTCGTAGAATTTCTGTTTCTCGGGCCACACAAATTCCAGAAAGCTCAAATTTTGTGATATAATAGAAAAATAGTTGATCTATCTAATGCATAAAATTTGATCAAAATATAACATCACAGTAAAAAGTTATGGAAGTTCAAAGTCGAAGTGACAGTGCGCGTGCTTCCAATTTCTATACAATTATGAATGATACTGTATATATATTCAGGACTAAATTTTTATCAACACGTGTGGATATTTTCGAAAAACTGTTGCAAAATTGTTGACCTGGAATTGATCTAGCATTTTTGTACCCTCATGGGGAGAGTTTAACATATAGAGATTTATTTAGAGAAAACGATCATTAGTTTTTTTTTATCCTTAAAACTTCTACATTTTCAAAACAAAATATGAAATTCTACATTAAAAGCAAAATTTAAAGGATGTTGACAGTGCCAACTAGTAAACGACCAATTACACAGATAAATTTAGAATTATCATCATAAACATATAGCGTTAATAAAATTCACAGAAATGATGACGGTTGATAAACTTCCAATAATCGTCCATTGGAGAAATTGATTGCCCTCATCGAACGGAGACAGTCACAATAAACAGTCATTTATAATGAAAATGATTGTCAATTGAAGAAGTCCGACCCACAGTTAGTCGGGCGAGGATGATGTCGCGCGAATAGAAAATCTAGTCCCTGCCTATGTATCTATACTTAATCCTCGGAAACTCTCCATCACTTCCAGCATTGGGGATGGGATTCGCCGGAGTGCAGCAGTTGAATTTATAGCGCCGATCTTAGTCCCAGGTCCTCATATAATGACGCAAAATATATGGCCAAAATCATTCATCGGATTACGAGACCAGTAGTGGCGTGGCGGGTCGCGCAAACGCCTCTTTGCTTTGGCCTTAGCGCAACGCAAAGCGCGCGGTTGTCTGGTGAATGAAATGGAAGAACAATAACAAACACGAAGCTCGAAATGGGGGAGAAGAAGCAGAAGAAGGCACATACAGCATGAATTACGATCTATTACCCAGTCAAAACACTTTTCACACTGCGCTTGTTGCTAACTGGTTGCAGCTCAGGATAATAACAACGAACCAGTTGTAACTACAAAGAACGAATCGAGAAGTAGGGTGGATCACGAACAGGATCGATGTTTTACGGTATTCAAGTGTTCAAGCTCAAAGCTCACAAAAATGATTTTAACAGTTTTACAAAAAATGTAAATTTCCAAGGGTACTCTCAAACATCAAAATATTAATAAAAAATAATTACTGGAACATTTCACACCCTAGTTCACGCAGTTCAATGAAATTGAATTAAGCAGATACCCACCTTCGCCCACCCACTACTGGTAATTTTGATTTTTTCTTTTTTGTAACTACCACCATATGCAGTGTACAAGATATTGTATTCCCAAGTGAGTATGAAGCGTGTGTAGAGCTGGAACGTTATGATTGAGGTTCATTCTTGAACTTTTTTTTTCTCTTTCAATATTTTTAACTTTATTTTTCAAAGCCGGTTAGCAGCAGCAGCTCAAAGGCGGGAATCCAAGAGTCCCGCACTGATGTACGCGTGACCGTGAACAGGGACAGAAATTTTAAATTTAGCACCCATTCAAATCACAATCAAAGCTCATTTTGCTTGCTTTCAATCCCTTTATAAATTAAACTCTCTGGGAACAGCCCTTTACCAGAAGTCGAGGGCAGGGTTAGGAAATATGAGAATGATAAAGAACACACTGTTTTCCAGACAGATGATGTTTTAACAATGAATGATGAATGATGTTCTTTTAACAATAATTCCAGCAGACTCAGAGATCGAAACAATTAAAATTTCTAGATACAAAAACAACGTGATTCAGATATTCAAATTTCGGATGGAAATAACGCCTACCCTGTACTGTTGCATAAGTTTCGGGCGTTTAAATTCAACCATCGTGATCCATCGAAGGGTGGCATACCAAGTGAATGACGTTTAACGGCGGCACAAACGTGCTAGCCATTTTAATTGTGCGTGTTGGAATCGAATCATCTTATTTGAGCATAAATGAGGCACTTGGGATCAGAGGGGTGCAAGTGATTTTTTATCAAAACTGAGATAATCTGTTTTTTGGAAATTTAAAGTATAGATTAACATTCTGTAGAAGACACAGGTCGAAAAAAAAATTATTTCGATATTTTTAAGCTGTTTTAAAAATAACGTGTTAATGAAAATGCTGTTTCGTTTGGTGTCAGAAGGGTGCAAGTGCACTCTTTAGTCTTTAAGACTGAAAACAAGTAGTGAAACAATTATGGAACCATCATCTAGTTCCGACTTTTTAGGATTTTCTACTGGTTCTGATCGGATAATCCAAAGTCCCTAAATAGAAAAGTGATGAAAATAGATTCAGATGAAACTTGGTCGGCAGGTTAATAAACATGAAAAACCTCATTGTCATGTATACGAAAAATTCTAAAAGGTTTCTTTTTTTTTATGGCAAATTTAGCTTATGTTAATAAGGGTGAAAGACAGACACAAAACGCACGTAACAACAATTTTTTGGTAAATATATCTAAGAAAAGTCCCTCGGGTGAAAGCTCAGAAGATTAAGATTGTTCGACAGGCTCTGATCATGATGTCACATACTATTCCACGGAACAAACTGAAACTTCGGTATGTTCAGATGAGTCGTTGTCGGAAGGTATTTTACAAAAAATAACATTAAGTCTTTTAAGGAATATTAACATAACATTTTTGGAAAAGGGCCTAGTAGAATTGGACCAAAAAAATGAAAAATTAAACATCCACGGTTCTTTTGGAGAATCAGAAGTTGCTGCTGCTGCAGTTGCTAACGAGAATGAGTCCACTTCTGGATAGTCAACTGGTCATTCATCAAGGCTCCGAAAATGCCAACGAAATCAGACAGTCTGGAATTTCAACTTGCGGAAAAGCTACGAAACTAAGGGGAAAAATACGTTGATTCTATCAGAAAAAGCGACCAGCTAAACAGTTGATTCCAATGGAACTTGCAAATCTTGTTCATTCTGAGTTGCATGGAAATTTGTAGCCCAAAAACGCAAAAAATCAAATATGTGAACAAAAACAAAACAGCTAGTGTCATACTGAAAATACTCGTTACATACATGTTCCAAAAGGATGCGATCATATTGTTTGGAGTCAGAGGGGTGCAAGTGTCATTCTGGGGATCAGAAGGGTGCAAGTGAAAAATATCAAAAAAAGTAGTTCGCCGTTTCAACATAAATATCGCAAAAACTTTGGTTTTTCTTTCAGAATCATTCATTTTAGATCTCTTGAGACACACTCCATCGAAAATTGAGTAGAAAAAGCGATTCGATAATTTTGATTTAGAAAAAAAAACATTGAGGCCCGTTTTCTCGAAATCATCATTTCGGCACTTGCACCCCTCTGATCCTAAGCGCCTCAAATTATACCAATTCTTCATGTGGATGCATACACGTGGACGCTCGTAGGTAGTCGAACAATAAATTGCAGATTGATGTTACTCAGGGTGGCCAAAGAACCGGGAATTGAAAATCGAACCGGGAAAACCTGGAAAACCGAGAATTTAGATTTAAAACCGGGAAAATTAACAAAAGGCAACCGAAATTCAGTTTTGGTTCGAAGATCAGGGATTCAACCCATTATTAAAAAATTAGAATCATCATCAGTAAAAAAAAAATGTGTAAGAAAACTCAAAAACTCACTAATTTTACAAAAACCTAGGCTTTAAAACTGCATCGAAGAATAAGATGAGAAATTCATAAAGTTTCTTTAATAAATTTATTCAAGTATCGCACAACATTACAACCATTGAAAAAAATCTGTCTATCATATAAAACAAGCAAATTAAAGTTAAATTTTGAATACAAAACTATTTATTTAAAATTTGGGAATGTTAAAAGATGCCAATATTATAATTTTCCAGTGATAGTGTTCAATTCAAGAGTTAATCACAAGACAGTCATCTTTTTGCAAGGCACGGTGTTTATTGTACTTAAATAACAATAAATTTGACAGCGCTGGAAATTCGCTGAGTTAAAAAGAAAACCATCTTCTACCAAATGCATGGTTGAAAAAAATAACCAACTGGGTCCAAAACATTTTTTTTTTCTACAAATAGTGCTTTTAATCCTTCGATTAATAAAGTAACAAATTTGCAATTTAATGTCTAAACACTAATTGTTGCAAAAGTAAAAAATCGTATTTCATTTTGAAAAAAAAGTTCTCGGTGTATTCATGATTTGCAACTGTTAAAATGATTTTTAAGGAAAAATGAAAATCATGAAATGAAGGGTTAAAATTAACTTTTTTCGATTTCTGGTCATAATTGAGGCACTTAGGATCAGAGGGGTGCAAGTGATTTTTTATCAAAACTGATTTAAACTGTTTTTTGGATAGTTAAAGTATAGATTAACATTCTGTAGAAGACACAGGTCAAACGAAAAATTATTTCAATATTTTTAAGCTATTTATAAAAAAACGTGTCAATGAAAATACTGTTTCGTTTGGTGTCAGAAGGGTGCAAGTGCACTTGCACCCTTCTGACACCAAAGGATTATACTTTTAGGCTGATTTCATTAGAACGTATACATTTTTGTCAGTTGAAAACAACGTCATCTAGCTCCGAATAGGATTTTCTACTGGTTCTGACCAGGATAATCCAAAGTCCTCAGATAGAGAAGTGATGAAAATAGATTCAGGTGTAACTTCGTCGGCATAAAAAACTCATAGTTATGTATACAAAAAATTCTAAAATATTTTTTTTATGGCAAATTTAGCCAATGCTAATAGGGATAAAAGGCAAACACAAAACGCACTTAACAATATTTTTTGGCAAATATATCTAAGAAAAATCTTTCGGATGAAAGCTCAGAGGATTTAACTAACTGTTTAGGAAAGAGGCCTGGTATAATTTGACCAAAAAAGAAAAATTAAACATCCACGGTTTGTCTGGATAATCAGAAGGTGCTGCTGCTGCAGTTGCTAGCGAGAATGAGTCCATTCCTGGAGAGTCAACTGGCCATTCATCAAGACCCCAAAGACGCCAACGAAATCAGGCAGTCTGGAAACTCATCTTGCGATAAAAAGCTACGAAACCAAGGGGAAGCGTACGTTGGTTCTACCGGAAAAAGCGACCATCTAAACAGTTAATTCCAATGAATGAACACATATGCAGGTATTCTTGTGTATCCACCATTAAGGAAAAAGAGAGATTGAAAGTTTTCAACAAATTCTGGGAATTAGGATAGTGGAACTTGCAAACCTCGTTCATTATGAGTTGCATAGAAATTTGAAGCCCGAAAACGTAGAAAATTAAATGTGTGAACAAAAACAAAACATCTAGTATCATACTGAAAATACTCGTTACATACAGGTTCCAAAAGGATGCTATCATATTGTTTGGAGTCAGAGGGGTGCAAGTGTCATTCTTGGGGTCAGAAGGGTGCAAGTGAAAAATATCAATAAAAGTAGTTCGCTGTTTTAACATAAATATCGCAAAAACTTTGGTTTTTCTTTCAGAATCGTTCATTTTAGACCTCATGAGACACACTCCATCGAAAATTTAGTAGAAAAATTGATTCGATAATTTTGATTTATAAAAAAAACTTTGAGGCCCGTTTTCTCGAAATCATCATTTCGGCACTTGCACCCCTCTGATCCTAAGCGCCTCAATTTATCCAAAAAAATCAAATTAAACTTTTTTAAAAGCTTCAATGTATTAAGATTCCTTTAAATATTTGCGAAAATTTTGAACATACTGTTTTACAACCTGATCCGTGACCTGGTGTGTTTATTTCGATAGAAGACAATATGTAAATTCTTAAAAATGTTAAAATTATTCAACAAGGCATAGTAGTTCCCTTCGAAATATACACATTTGTGTTTTGAGTGAAGCATTTTAGATAAAAATCCTTGAACTTGAATGTTGCAAACAAAATTATTGCAATTAAAATGTTTTTTTTTACTCATTTCGTTCCGATGACACAAGGCAACAAAATTTAAGTTTTTCCGTTTGCCAGAGGATTGAAAACTGGTTTTGACTTATTCGAATCCAAAGATACAGTTAGGTTTTAATCTGCTAGCTGTAGTTTTATAGAATCAAGGGTTAACTAGAAATTTTTAGCAACATTTTAGAAAATTTCTAAGCTACTCAAATCGAAGGTTTTGAATCAATGATAAACTTTTCCGAAACCCGCGAGTAGTTGAAACTTCTGAGAAAACTGAAGCGTGCTAAGTTTATCTATCTGGTGAAATATGAGAATTTAATGAATCATTTTATTTTTTAAAGCATAGGTAAGTAAAACAAAATTTGTTGTCTTCTACAAAGTTGTAAATGGAATTTGAATCATTGATACCGAAAGCTCATAAATGTTCTTCAATTATGTCACAAATTTTTTTCTATTGCTTTTTTTTAAACCTGAGGATTTTTGTTTTCAAGAATCGTTTCTTTGAAACTACAATAGCTTGGAAATATCTTAATCCTCTATCAAATGGAGGATAATAAAAATATTCGAATTAAGTTTTAGTTTTATATTGAGGGCTGTCAATATCATTAGAACTACATCTAACAGAATTGATTCGAATTCAGGATGGCTTCATGTTTTGAAACAAAGTCTTAACAGAATTGAAAACATTTGCACACCATGTTTAACCCACAAATGTTACTTTTTCACTGAAATCAAATCCACATTTTCCTGCATAACTAAGCTAAACCTCTACTGAATTAATCATCAAAACGTTGAAATTTTTTTCTGGAAATATTTTTATTGACCTGTAACTATGAAATTTATGCCAAAAATAGATCTGTTTTTCAGTAATTTTATATGTTTAAATAATGTACGAAATCAGTTTTTATTAAATTATAACTATAGTTTGCAAATTTTTACGGTACTGAATCATGCTAAACATATTTAAAACAAAAGTTTTGGACCATATATGGGGTCCATACATATATCAGGTCGTATACATTGGAGGATTTAGAAATGTTTTCATAAAACTTGTTTATGGCTACTACGAAAAATTACATTGTTCCTTTTTAAAAATTCTTTCAAAATTTGCAATTTCAATTATACATATATTTATATCAAAAAATTTTCTTGAACTTAAAATTCGAAATCTCTGATAGTTTTACAATAGTATAGATACCTACTTGAATTCTAGTACCAATCAGTACTGCAGATCAGAACTGCAAAATTATAAGTAACAACTTTACAACGCTATAAAAATCAAAAATAAATGCTTCTTATTTCTATTGATTTAAAAAACTTTCTGATTTTATCATAAGAATTAGATTTAATTATTTTGAATTTCTTATGCAAATTTTTTTAATAGTCATTTTAAAACTTAAATTCATTATTTTAAAATAAAAAAATACAGTGGGTGAATTTGAATTGAATAAATGTTTAAATTTTTTCAATATCTCAAACTTTGATATGATGTTAAATAATCCTCAAAACTGTTAAATCAAGACGTTGTAAAGAGACTTGCTGAGTTGGATTATTACGGCGACTGCTGAAAAATCGAGTTTTGCAACGAGTAACATACACAATTTTATGCAAATTCGGAAAATTCCTTTGGAGATCCATCAATTGACCTACAAGAAGTGCATCTTAACACCAGGCGCGGTCCTATGGGGGGGGGGGGGGTGATCGGGGTGATCACCCCCCCCCCCCCCCCAAGCGGCAAAAAACCGTTACAAAATACCCGTAAATGCTCGAATTTCTTTGAAAAATTTGAACTTCTCCTAGTAGATGTGCTTTTGAATTTTCAAAAATTTTCCACTCCGTGGAGGTGTTCAATCAACAAAAAAGTTTGCTTATAACTTAAAGAGTGTTGACTTTGAATTTGCTAACCTTTTATCTTTTTAAAGTTTTAGTAAGGTAATGAAATGTAGGGACATTTATTTTTAATTGTCACTTATATCCCTCATATGAATAAATTTACATGAGCAAATTATGATAAATTTTGTATTTGCTTCAAAATCTGAGCTTCTTAATTCTTCATTATGTTTTGAATTTCAATGGAATGACAAATTTGAAAAAGTCAAATAGGGGAGTGTATATTGTTGTTACACTGAAATACTTGAATACTTTTTCTTCTGAAGTCATACATTGATTGCTTTTACCATGAAGTTTCTTTTTTATTCTGTCAGATAGATAGAGAGTCAGAATAAAAATACCTGGTACCTTCTAATATTTCTGTTTGACACCAATATTTCACCAAATAAATTCAATCGTATATACAACATGTTAAGGCGTCCTGAAATTGCTTGCTGTGCTAGATTTGGACTACATGTTCGAAATCTACTTCTATCTAAAAGCTATCGATCTCCGTCTATAACCCTGTAGGAATCAGGATTGGGTAGGTTAATAACCGAATAATATTTGGATTTACCATGTTCGAAAATGATTATCAGATAAAGATTCTAATTATTAAGCAATAATGACTAGATCAATATGAGCGTGAACTTCGAACGTTCAGCAACGGATTTCCGTTAATACTCGAGCAAGCTTACGGTTGGTAAGTGCATGTCCGTTGGAGAAAAAAGGAAAGAGCGTATCTCTCTTTCTAGCTTCTAGCTGAGGAGGTGTGACAAAATCAGTTAAGAAAATATTTTGGAGAAGAATAGACGCGGTTCAGTTGTTTGTCGTAAAAATGAATTTCGACAAAAGTTGTCCGGTCACTACAAAGTCACGACAATGGCGCAGTTGCTCCTAGCACGGAATGAAATTTTAATCTATAGTGAAGAGATATTAAGGATGGTGTTGTTTTTAAGAGTTGAAAGTTAAAAATTTGCGTGTGATATAGTGTTGAAATAAATGTGAACCAAGTCGTTGTGTTTTGAACCAAAATGAAAAATATCGTAGATCTCCGAACAAAAAAAAAAGGAAACTTAAAATTTTTTGAAAGTTAGATAAAAAATAAAAATTTAAACATTGCACGAATGTTGACAGAGAGAAAAATTTGCAAAACTATTTCTTTAAATCGAAAATTTCTATGAAAAATGAAAAAAATATTTTGAAGGTTTTTCAAAAAGCGATAATTTTAATATGTTCTACCTTGGAAAAGTACGAATTGAAAACGTTGAATGAAGATTTTGTTTTAAAAAGCGAAAAATTGAAAACTCTGCCGATGAAAGGTAAGAGGAAAAAGATGACGAGAAACAATTTTTTTTTCAAAGATTTTTTTAAATAAGCGAAAAATTTAAAGCTCTACCGATGGAAGGCTAGAGCAAAAACAGAAAGAAAAAAGAAGTAAGACATTGGAAAAACCGAAATTTTAAAAATCTGCCGTCGAAGAGTAGAAATGAATAAAAACAGAGTAATTTGAAGATTTTTTTTTTAAAAGCGAAAAATTAAAACACTGCCAAAGAATGGTAAGAGGAAGAAAAAAAAATAAAGATTTTGAAGATTGTTTTAGTAAGCGAAAAATTTAATGTTCTGCCGATGAAGGGTACGAGAAAGAAAAAACGGTGATTTGAAGAATTTTGAATACTCTGAAGAAGGAAGAGAAAGATTTAGAAAGATATTTAATGATTTGAAGATTTTTAATAAAGCGAAAATTTTAAGCTCTTCCGATGGAAGGTAAGAGATACAAAAGGAAATAATGGATAAAAATTTTGAGGATAAAATGAGCAAAAATTTGAAGTTCTGCCAACAAAAGGTAAGAAAAAAAAAAGTAGATTTGGAAAAGATTATCTGAAAAATAAAAAAATTCAAAACTTTATTGATGAAAGATGCGAAAGAGGAACAACAAGAAGATTTTGGAAAAAAAATATATATTCTGACGAGGCGAAAGAAAAGAAACTGAAAGAAAAAGAAGATGATTTTCTTAACAGCTAAAATTTGAAAACTCTACCTATGAATGGTACAAGAAAAGAACTGGACGGATTAGGTTAAAAATCATTGAAAAAACGAAAGAAAAACATAAGAATTCAAAGATTTTTTCAAAAAATCGTAAATTTGGAGAATTTGCTAAAGAAAGGTAAGATGAAAACGAATAAGAAAATCGAAAAACAATTGGTTGACTAAGCAAAAATTGTTAATCTTTGCCGGCGAAAGGTACGAAAATAATATATAAAATAAAACAATTATTTCGGTTTTTCAAAGGCGAAAATTCTAATATTTCGCCGATAAAGAGTAAAAAAAGGTTCAAAAAAATTAAAAAAGCGATAATTTGCAAAAATGTTACCGAAAGATCCTGCATAAGAAAGATAAGAGAAGAAAAAAAGAACAAAAAAATGTTTGAAGATAAAAAAAAATAAATGAAAATGAAAAGTCAATGTTTTGAAGAATTTTTGTAAAGTGTGAATGTTTTAGCTCAATCGTCGAAAATTGAAAACTAGACATAGAATCATTTGAAAAAGATTTAAAAAAACGGAAATTTGAAAACTGGCAATGAAAGATAGGAACCAAAATTAAAGAAAAAGGAAGAATTCAGTGAAGAATTTAAAAAAAGCAAATGTTTAAAATTGTGCCGGTGAAAGGTAAATTAAAAGAGAAACAACGATTGAAAGGTTTTTATGAGAAACGAATTATTAGAAAATGCCGAAAAAAGGTAAGACTAAGAAGAAAAAAAGGAAAACAATGATTAGAGGAACTATAATCAAAATAAAGCAGTCGATGAAAATTGAGAGCAGAAAAAAAAGAAACAGAATGTTCTGGTTGGATTTTTTTACAACGTTCAATTATGAAAGGTTACGACAGAGGATGAAATTTAAAACTTCACCGAAGACAGATTTAGGAAAAGAAAGAATGAAAAACAGCTTGATTGAAAGATTTAAAAAATTTGAAAGCTTTGCTGATGAAATGCGAGAATGAAGAAAAAAAGAAACCAGAATTATTTAGTTAAAAAAAACAATATTTTTTTATTCTTGGCTACGGAAAGGCGAGCACAAGAAAAAATATAATATCAATGATTTGCAGAAGACTTTCTAAAATGAAAATAAGAATAAGATGATTAAACAAATGGAAATGATGATGAACAAATAAAACTCTGTAAGATGTTAAATAGATATTGAGACAAAACCAAAAAATATATCGTGATAACAATTTATTGAAACCTTGGATAGTGAAGGGTCTAACAAAATCATAATGAGTTTCTCAATTTTAAAATTGAATTAAATGAGAATTTGCCATCCAGGAGACAATTCCAGAAATTTATGAAGCATTTAGAAGTGTTAATAAACGAAATTGGAGAGGAATAAACGCCTAGCAATATTGTTGGTCGTCGTGAAAATAGGTTTGAAAAAAATACGACCACAGTAGGTCACAGTAGGTAAATGTTTTAATGAAATATAAGAATTGTTTTAATGAAAAATTATGATTGACAAAGGGAAGGAACGAAAAAAAAACAAAAGAAAAAGGATGAAAGGTAGAAAAAGAAGAATCATGATAATGTTTGAAGGAATTCCACAAATTCTGCTGATGAAAAAAAGGACAAATTTAAATGAAGATTTTTTCTTGAAGAAAAATTTCAAAGCACTACCTACTAGAAGAAGGACTAGAGAGGAAAATGAAAAACCTTTGAAGAAGATTTAAAGCGAAAGCTAAAATCGAAAGGCTCTGCGAAGAAAAGTGGGAGCGAAAATTTCAAAAGTTTTGTCGAAGAGGGGTGAGAGATAATCAGATAGAGATCAAAATGATTTGAACAACGGGTAAAAAAAAAACAAATTAAAATTTAAAGATCTGTTGACGTAAGGCTAATGAAACGAACTTTTTTAAACAATTTGAACTAAGATATTTAGGAAGCAAACATTTTGAAACTCTACCGATCAAAGGAAAGAAAAAAGGAGAAACAGAATGATTTAAAGAAGATTTTTCAAAATTCTAATACCCTGCCGTTTAAAGATGAGAGAAACGAAAAAAGAAAAAGAGTCATAGACTGACTAAGAAAACAAAAATTTTAAAACTCTATCGACAAAAGCTGAGAATAAAAAATAAGATCTTTATTTGAAGAAGGTTTTATTAAAAGTGAATTTTTTTAACTATGTTGACGACAGGTGATGTAGAGAAAAAAGAACAACATACTAAATTGAATAAGTTTTTTTAAGCGAAAATAAAAATTACAGCCAACAAAAGGTAAAAAAATATATATATTCTGAATAATTCTAAATACCAATAACAAAAATTTAAATGGCTGCCGACGAAATAGGAGGTTTTTAGGAAAACTTATAGTTTTGAAGCTTTTCCGACGAAAGGTGACGGATAAGAAAAATAGAAGAATTTCAAAAACTAGAATTTCCTTACGCAATGAAAAATATTACACCCCTTCCGATGAAAAAATGAAATAAAATAAGATTTAATTATCATCTATTATGAATTTTAAAGATGAATCTTTCAAAATATAAGATCAAAAATACATTTAAATCAGTTTTGATGAAGTTTTGAAAAGCTTTAATTTAAG
The DNA here is from genome assembly GCF_029784155.1 of Uranotaenia lowii. Classification (NCBI taxonomy): domain Eukaryota; kingdom Metazoa; phylum Arthropoda; class Insecta; order Diptera; family Culicidae; genus Uranotaenia; species Uranotaenia lowii. The sequence goes on from NC_073692.1 coordinate 109,943,978, forward strand.
AAAAAGGAAACAGTAAATAAGTAATTGATTATTTTAGATGTAACTTTGCGAAAGAAAATTGGCTATGCCAACAAAAACAAAAACCAACAAAGCCAACAAAAAGTAATCGAAATTAAAAAGCAGAAATCATATTGATAGATTTAAGACGTATTTAATGAAGTCAAATAAAAAAATGATTGGTCTTATGGACTAATCGGAACAATAGGGGACAAACAATTTATTGAATAACATTTAAATGGATATTACTACAATTGAAAATAATTAAAATGAAGTAAGTTTGATATTCAAAATAAAAAACTCATAACAGTAGTCTGGGTTAAAGAGGGATTTACCAGAGGTAATGATATTTTAGGATTCTAGGAAATGATTTAGGAACTTCAATGTGTTAAATAAATAAACTGAATTCAGGAACATGCAAAATATGTAAACTATAACGCTATATGCCAATAATGATATAAAATAAAATCCAATTAATAAAAAAATTAGCTAGTTGAAGAAAAACACAATGAACTAATAATTTTGAAATAAATTGAAAATTTGCAATCCAAAAACAAATAAAAAAACTGTTGTAAGATAGACTGAATGATATGTTTTAAAGATTCTAACTCAGCTTCGTGGAAAACGGTTGGTCAGAACCAGCGTTACGTTAAATATAATACTGAATAGTTAGTTTTAGAGATTCTTAGTAACCATATCAAAATTTCAAACGTCTGAATTTTAAGATGGTTTTTTACTTTTTCATTATTTAATGTTCCTCAGTTGAAGTTATATTTTGAGTTATATTTCAGAATAACTAAATTTGAACAAAAAATCCCTGATTATAAAAGCTGTATTTTTCTAATATTCTTGTTATATTGAGAGTAGGCAAGGGGAAGGATGTAGGAATCAGGATTGGGTAGGTTAATAACCGAATAATATTTGGATTTACCATGTTCGAAAATGATTATCAGATAAAGATTCTAATTATTAAGCAATAATGACTAGATCAATATGAGCGTGAACTTCGAACGTTCAGCAACGGATTTCCGTTAATACTCGAGCAAGCTTACGGTTGGTAAGTGCATGTCCGTTGGAGAAAAAAGGAAAGAGCGTATCTCTCTTTCTAGCTTCTAGCTGAGGAGGTGTGACAAAATCAGTTAAGAAAATATTTTGGAGAAGAATAGACGCGGTTCAGTTGTTTGTCGTAAAAATGAATTTCGACAAAAGTTGTCCGGTCACTACAAAGTCACGACAAACCCTATTTTATTTTCATATTTCCCTTTCTATCTTCTTTTTTCTTAAAAAAAAAAGTTGTGAAAAACAAAAAACGAGTGTGGCTCCTTAAAACTTAAACGTATGAGCCGTTTCAAATAAAGAATTATAAAAAAAGGCGTCCTGAAATCCATTTTTAAGGTAGATTCAGCAACGGAAAGTTCCTCACTATGATTTTTCTTTATAGTTCAAAATATCTTAAAAACCGAAGGAATCGGGACAAAATATAATAATAAATCTCTACTTCAAGATACGAATCTGAAATTCAATTATAAATTTCTTTTGTTTACAGTTGGTTTATTGACAATTTTTAATCTTTACAAAGTGATGCCTAACTCATTCCAAAATCCAATGCAGTAATATTCTCACTTGCGTTTACAAGGAATTCATAATTAGATTGCAAAATAACAATCGAATTGTTGAATCACAGTAAAGATTCTCTTGCACGAATTCATCTTCCCCTCGATTTTACATGATTCACATATGATTATAACACTTCAAACTAATCTATATGAAGAAATTAAAAAAAAAAGATCCAATTTAAATTAATTTCGTTTGAAATCTATCACATCAAGCATTTTAAATTTTAATAGTTGAAGTTTAAGATTTAAAAACTTTTTAAAGATTTCTAAATTCAAGTTAATGCGTTAATAAAACACAACAGATTCCAGAGCAACAATAAATCAAAAGAAGAAATTGTGGGCAGTGTTTGTAATTTTTGCGTTTCCTATGAGTTTTTAGAGCCAAAAAGGTATAAAAACTATTTATAAAAACTGTTTCAATATAAAGGAATTGGTGTTTTGAGAAAGAGATTCAAATTCATCTTCAAAACTCAAAATCTGCATTCACAATTATAACACAAGTTAACAAAATTCACATTTTCCGAGGTGCAAAGAATTTGAAGACTTACTTTGACTTATTTAAGGGTACTTAATAAAAATTTGTATTTTTTTCTATTTGCTCTGTTCTTCGGTATAACTTTTAAAAATACAAGATTAAAATTCATTGAAAAAAATTGTGCACTTTCTAGTAAGAACAGTAAAATTCTTGTTATATAGTGTGTTCCAAATGTTACGAAAATTCTGACAGCACACTGAAATCTTCACGAAATTTGTTCTGCAGTGTGCAATACTGGCCAGTTGGCTTATCTTTAGGCTCAATTTTCAGAACGCAAATCTCCTTCAGGCGACCCAATGATAAGTTGAGAAAGTCTGACATCATGAACTTCGCTACATCAATTGATGCATTTTGACTTCCCAAACGTTAGTGGATTTGGTTTGGCTTCAGTTCTGTAGATAGATTCAAAAACTTTGTTCTAGGATTTATCATTGGAGTACCTTTCCAACAGTTTTTTTTTTAATTTGCATAACCACAGGGGCTGAAAAACTAGATTTTTAGTACTTTATCGCTTGTAAAATTTACTCATTTCAACCACATTTTCCCAAGTATTGAAACATATATAGCTATAATTGAATATATTATTTGATAAAATTGTTCTAATATTAACTGAGATATTTCAACTGTTACAGAATTTAAACTCGTTGCATATTTGCCGATTTGTTGTCGTTTTTTTCCAAACCCCTCTTTTAGACGGGTTTTATATTTCGCGTCTTCTACCTACCCAAGTTTTTTGCCTCCAAAATCATTCCTGAATGCACTCATTTTACTGGCAATCATAAATGGTTGAAACTTTAAGACCAAACTTTCAATAATTTTTCATGAAGCATGACTTGACTTAATAAAAAGTTGGTGCAAATCCAAGTTTTCATGTTTTAGGGCTTCCTTAAGCTGTAGCTTTTAACAACTGCTTATCAAACAGTTGCCATTGATGTAGATTGTTAATTTAACGTGATTCAAAGCACAGTGCACAAAAAGTAAGTCAAAACTATGATTGGCTTGGTTTTATGCCGATTAATATGAACTCCGTCTAATGGCGAGTTTAGGCTTTGGCGAGTTGATTAAATAAAATCATGCTTAAATTCCAAATTTTATTCATAATGAGTGATTGAAATAGTGAGCATAATTCTTTCATATAGTCGTACAACGTCTTATTACGTTCATGAACATTTAACAGCAAGTTTAATACCCAGGTTATGTTGAGTGGTCCAAAATAAGTCCCTAAGAAATAAAGTAGGACCTATTTTCGACATGGGTCAAATTGCTATTAAAACCAGTTGCTTTTTTGAGCTTGCAAAATAGTTTTCACGTGTTTTATCATAGCTGTGAACAAGTTTGTATTTGTAAAATTCATCACAGCTATGCAGCAAACCTCTTGAAAGTTGACTCCAATAATGGCACGTCCTCCTGAAACGGCCCTGATTCGGTCCAACTATGAAAAATCAAAACTTTATTTTCAATTTTCTCTCCGTTAACAGCTTACTTAAAGAAAATTTTAGGTGAGATTAGAATCATAAGAAGTAGCTTTAACTATACTTTTTCAAAATTTTCATGAATAACATGATTTATGAGAGAACTATTGGTAAAAAGCTACAAGGTGGTCCAAAATATGTACCCGGTCCAAAATAAGTCCGTTACCCTATATGTCAGTTTATCAGAGAGAATACTTCAAAACCAAAAAGTATTCGAACTGAGTTTGATGTCCTAAATTCAAATCAAGTTTCAGTCTTGTCTATATTTGACGTTTGGTAATATCTCTAAGCGCAACTATCTCTTAAGAAATCGGTAATTTAAAAAATTCGAGAACATAATTGTTTGGATTGTTTAAAAAAAGCAAAAACATCTTTATTGAAAAACTTTTCCAGCAATTTATTTTCTCAAAAATGTCACATAAATAATCGGTTAAATCATTTTCTAGCAATTTCATAATTGTTCTGATACCACTGGACCGTCTGCTGGATAGCGATATCGAAATCGGTAAACCTAAAGTCCGGATACAGTCGTCTCAGCTTGGCATTGGAAGCCGTCTTTTTGTGCTGCCCGTCCGATTTGCTGGTATCGAACTCGATCCGACCCTTGAACTCGAATGCCCGCGCTATTGATTCGGCCAGCTGCGCGATGGTAATTTCTTCCGATTCATCTGGGATCAGGGAGATGGGTTCGATGCTGTCGTAGTTACGTAGCACCCAGATGATTAACTTGGCGAGATCGATTGAGTAGATGAACTGTCGCAGAGGTTTTCCCGTTCCCATAACGGTGAAAACTTTGTCCTCTGGAGATTTCTGAAAAATACAATTAAAAGAAATTATTCAACATTTTTCGATTTGAATTTTTAAAATCATCATACATCGCTTTGATCAAAATTGATTGTGGCATGCATTCTCTGAATCAAACCGGGAACCGCGTGGCTATGGTTGGGGTGAAAATTGTCATGAGGTCCAAAAATGTTGCAAGGTACGACCGAGGTAAACATGCTTCCGTATTGCAAATGGTAAGCTCGATTGGTGATATCGATAAGGCGCTTTGCGTAACCATATCCGAAATTGGAATCATGAGGTGGTCCATTGTGAATCTGCAAAATTAAAAAGTATTATGGGTTAATTCCAAAATAATTTACTGCTGAGAAATTACAAAACTAAAGTAAACTCACCATAGTTTCATCGATGGGGTAGCTAGTTTTGTCGGGAAAAATGCACGAGGATAAACAGGATACCACTTTTTGGACCTTGTGCTCATGGCTGAGCAGCAGTACATGGTCGTTGATGTAGATATTGCTTCTCAGGTAGCTCAGGTTTTTCTGCAAATGGTCGTACAAACCTCCTACCATGGCGGCCAGATGGATAACGTGCGTTGGCCGAGTTCGATCAAAAAGTGCCCGTGCCGACTCCAGGTTCCTAGAAAATAGAAAAATTCAAATTAACCCTCTTAAATACTTTATTTTTCAAGAAAACTTCATAGAAGTTTGTTTTTATGATTACAAAACACTTTTGTTCTACGAAAAACATTATCTCTGAGACATTTTCAAAGGTGATGGAAAGTGTGGAGATGAGATGAAGAATGTACAGAATAAAATTAAAAGTAATAAAAATAAATGAAACAAATATGTGGCAACACTGTAAGAGAAGCTTCAAGGTGGAAAATGAAAACGCAATCAGTTATTGGTCTAATCTTGTGAGAGACGAACGTGTAAAGCGATATTCTGAATTATGTTCAGATTAATCATCAGATCACGACAGAAAGTATTAGAGAAACATGATATATTAAAGAAAAAAGAATATAAGCTGTCAATATCATTATTTATAAAGAAAAGATAAAATAAGTTTTTCCGGTAGCTTTGTTGGTTCAATAGATTAGACTCAAAATAGATACAGTATAAAAATTTTGAAAGCAAGAGCTGATAGAACATACTGTTCCCTTGTGTAATGTTTCAAAAAATGGGTCCATTTCCGTTTTTTCATGTTTTTAAGCTTTTCTTAGCTATTGCTTTTGACAACTGTTGGCCAAACAGTTGCCATTAGTAGGGGAAAACTGTACAAGACGCACAAACGGGGTAAGATGGCCCATGCCATTATTTCTCAAAAATACGCTAACCTATTTGTTTTGGAACGAAGGAGCTCCGTTGAACCACCTTAACACCAGAAAAGGCCCAGTCAGGCTTCCGAAAAGTACAGCTTTGCTATGACAGCTTTTTTCTTACCAAACAAACTGTCTCGGTTTTCCTTACAACTCGGTTCGCTGCTGTACCGTCGATAACGAATCGTAATGCTTAGGCTACATCGCACACGTGCGAGATCCCAGGCTGTATCTGAACAATCGGCTCAAAGCATGCGTTGCCGAAAATGTTGTGCTTTAAGCTGTAGCGAACCCAACCGACAGTTCGGTTTTTATCCCTTCATGCCTCCTGTTTCGAAAATAATTTCATCCAACTGTCGGCTGCAGGGCGTGACAGTTTAGGGCAGGACTGTCACGGGTGACTGTCGTGCCCATACCGTACCCATGCCCGATCGTATGCGCTGCTGCTCAGTTCGAACAGATCGAACGGGCCATCTATTCGCACCGAGCAGCAGCATACGACCGAGGAAAACGCGATGTGTGGTGCCGGTGCAGGTTAGGCGAAATGGGAAGGGGAGGGTGGTTGGGGTGATCACCACCCGCAGTAGCTTCAAGCAAAAGGAAAATTCATACGTTCGTTCGAAACTATCTCGGCCCGAGCGGTCTCGGCTACAGTCGGACGGAGTAAGTAGTACTGTCATGCGAAATTCAACGCATTGAAAACTGTCACGAAGATTTTCCCAAAACTGTCACGAAGCTTAAAAAACTTTCATACCCATGAACAAACTCTCGCATGAGGTAAAACAAGGCATCGCTGTACATCGCACGACCACTCCTTTTAAAACTGTCGAGGAAGAAATATTCGGGAAGCTTTCATCGAGGTGCATGTGCGACATTTGCAAGTATACTGTCGTTCGCCAGTACTTTTCGGAAGCCTGGGCCCAGTAGCAACATGGCGATGCTGCGCGCATTAACGGCGGTAATGCGCGCCAAAATCATCGGTTTATCTCGGACACGAAGAGATTTTTCCAAAGGATCGAGCCACTGTCGATACTTAGCTCGGTCTCTTTTTCCAACCAACCACCAACGGAGACGGATCACGGTAACAACTCGGAGGCCCGAGCGGCCAAGTCAGAGGCCAGCATGGCCAATAGTCAGTTTGTGTCAGAAGTACTTTTGAATGTCTAAATTGTTTAAGTCTAAGTTGTTTAAAGTCAATATACAGTCCACTAAGTTTGTAATGTTTTGAGAATGAGTGCGTTTTTTTATTCGGTAAATAAATTCTGATGCTATCGATCCTGCCATCAGGGGCGATTCTGAACACTATTGATTTGACTCGTGTTCTTCTTTATTTTTATTGTGTCAAACAAGCATTTCTAAGGCGAAAATTTTATAAAAACGGATTTAAATGGAAGAATCGGAAAGATTTATTGAATCTATTCTACATTTTCTACAGGTAAGAGAATCTGAAAAACATGAGAAAACTGAAAGTGGACTCCGTTGTTCTTGGTTGACGTGTTTTCGATCTAACAAAAATATTGGAAGTTAGGTTTCCGAATTTTTAGTTAAAACTATTCTGGATTTTTTTTTTTTTTTGAAAAAAGTTATCCTAAGTTACATAGGAGAAGTTCACATATCCTGTCTAAAGGAGGGGTTGAGATAAACGACAACAAACCTAAAAATATATATGTACACTTTTTACTTTTCAGTAAAGTTGAAATATCTCAGATATTTAGGAAACAATATTAACTTTCAAAGGACCAACGTGTGGTTACACTAAGGACCGTCGAGAAAAAATAGTGGGAACGCCAGATCTTAAGCTTTATGTCTCAGGAACTACTGAGTCTACAAATTTTATTTGTCATGCAAATCTATTTTCTTCTGTTTCAGCATTTTAAATTAGATATCGAAATTAAGTGATAACTTTTTCTGTTGAATTATATTTTTCTCCTCAATGTGATTTTCTAACGTACCTACAACATGATGTAGAAAAAATGCACAGCTATTGTATGTTCTTCAATTTTCATATTCAGACAAACAATATCATTAGGAAGAGTTTATAATTCAATTTGAATTAATGTTTTGAGTCAAACAGTATCTGCCAATATTTAGAAAAACCGACAGCTCACTTCAATACGAGTTAGAGAAAACTCCTACAAAATGTATAAAGTCTGTTTCACATAGAATCTGGTCGCATCTGTTCATTTACTGCAGCGCCCCTAGTTGTCGAATCTATTGACAGTGTTTTGATTCGGATGGTTTGTTTACTTAGTGGTGACAATTTCATCGAGATTAAAGCAGTCAGTCAAAAGTTATCGACGATGGAACGCGAAAAGCGAGAGAAAATTCTGCACACTCACGTAGAGAAACCGACGTGGTCAGGGGTAAAGATCGCGAAATTCCTGAAATATCCAAAATCGACTGTAAATTCGGTGCTTCAACGTTACCGGGAGACCCTTATGGTGGATCGAGCAAAACAAACCAGGCGTAAATGTGGAACATATGACCGGAAGCTGCGAGCAAAGGTAATTCGATCAGTTCACAATAATCCTGGAATCTCCTTGCGTGATTTGGCTAAAAAAGTTCAAGACGAACCACAGTACAGCTCGACGAATTTGTTTGCGAGAAGGCTTGCAGTCGTATCATGCAAGCAAACACCCCAACAGGACGCTGAAACAAAACCTGGTTGTCAAAACCAGGGCAAGGAAGTTGTACGAGAAAGTGTTGACCAAGTAAAACGGATGCATTTTGATGGACGACGAAACTTACGTCAAAATGTATTTTGGACAAATACCCGGTAACAGATTTTACCTTGCGAAGCGTAAATGGAATGTTGCGGGTAGATTCAAGTTTGTTTTCACAGATAAATTTGCTCGTAAGTTGATGATTTGGCAAGGGATCTGTAGTTGTGGGAAGAAGACTAAGATTTTCATCACTGGGGACACAATAAATGGAAATGTTTACAAAGAAGAATGTCTCCAGAAGAGGGTTATGCCATTCATTCGGTCCCACAAAGGTCCGGTGATGTTCTGGCCGGACCTGACAAGCTGCCACTACAGCCGGGATGTCGTTAAGCGGTATAAGGAGAACAAGATCGAATTTGTTGAAAAAAGTATCAATCCACCAAACTGTCCGGATTTTCGTCCCATCGAGAAATACACAAACTGAAGAAATGTGGCAGAACCATGAAAAAACCCGCTCAAATGAAAAAGTGGTGGAACAAGATGGCGAATGAGGTTACCAGCCGTACTGTGCAGAAAATGATGGGTGGTATCTTTACTGGCATTAGCCACAAATTTAGAAGAATAACATTCCTTTACAAAAATTTTCGATAGAATTCTTATCTCGTCACCACCTGAAAACGAACCGACAATTCTCATCGAAAATCGTTGCCAGAGTGCGTAGAATAACATGGAGAAAAAATAAGATTGTTGTTCTAATTATTTCACCTGGTTTTACCAATAATCAAAGCGTAGTTGCGCTTACCAATTATAAATATACATACATAATAGATTTTACTACAAACTGATAATTGAACTTAATAGATTCAACTGTAATAATATAATTGATTCAATGGTAAATGATACATTCAACTTCAATTGTATTATTGATTCGATGCATTCAACTATAAATATAACAGATTCCACTATACATTTCTGCTTGACCTCTCACATTTCACTTTAAATTTTATAGATTCAATTGTAATGGTATACCAATGGCCAAACAGGAGATAATTAGAAAAGGAGGTATAATTAAACAGCACATTTGCTTATTTAGATCAAATTGTGAAAAAAATTTTACTCCCTTCAGGTTAAATCTAGACAGAAGCGGCGGCAACTGAATTGTAATCAAAGGAAACGTTGCCGCTGGAGGAACCGGTAATAGACATCCTGGTTGGCTAGCACCGATTTACGTTTCATCGGGAAGCAGAAATGGTTGGACAGTGCCAAAACCCGAACAAATCATTATCATATTATTGTTGTTATCAAAATCTTTTTTGTGCTTACAAATAAATAGAATGTGTATAGATCCAAAATGAAAATAATAATTAACACAGGAAAACTACGAAGAAAAAACAATCATAATATATACATAGTTGACTGCTTAAAATCAATCTTAGAAGTATAATTGATTCAATCATATTTGTAAATAAATCAACCGTAGCTGCATAGATGAATCTACAATATATTTAGTTGAATGCTCAACTTCAATCAGTCTATATGGTTGAATTTATTATATTTATGGTTGAAACAATCATACAATTGTAGTTGAAGCTATCATATTTATAATTTAATTCCATAAAACCAATCATACAAATAGAGTTGAATATTTAATAAATATAGTTGTTTGAGAATCAATCATCAATATGATTGAATATAGGTGAAATATGGTTAAAAAAACTATACTTTTTTCACCTGAAGGGCCAAATAGCATCATAGCATCGGTGATAGATTATCCCCGGCTGTTTCGAAACGCGGTGATAGAAAACTGAAAAGTCTATTTACACATCGATAGATCCGTTCTGAGTTTAAGGGAGCTTATCTGAGCGATCAATTGGGGCAACATGCAACAATTTCCAACTTCAATGGCTTCTAAAAACCATTTATTCACCACAGTTAATCGTATCCCTTATGCATCAAAAGTTTTAAGGCTGATGGGACAACAAATTGGCGTTGTTAGAAAAATTATTGGTTTCTTTAGTTATTTTCTAAAAACATGCGATTTTCACCCTCCTTAGAAAACGGGATAACTTACAACAAACTTTATTTTTAAAGAAAAATTTAATGAACACTTATGAAAATTTATAGTTTATAATATATTTGCGATGCCTTAAAGACCATTACGCATGAAAACAGCAATTGCAGTAATTTTTTGGCCTGTAAAAACTAATTTGCACATTTTTTTCTGAAAATAAGAATGCTGCATACATTTCGGGGTTAAATAATACTACGAAAAATTTTACGAGCTGAAACCATAAAAATAAATGTTGGGATGAATGAAATTTCAATGTTTACAAACGCGTGATGCAAAATATTCATATTTTCAGCACATGGAAACGAAATTTACAAGGTGTTCCTTTAATTTGCGTTTTGTTGCATTTACCCAAGTAACCAAAAGTTCCATAGAATGGTCTCTTAGAAGCTTACTCAGCCCTGATTGAAGGCTTTATAGCGTTCTACTCAGCTGAAATTTTAAGTTCTTATTGATTCTTTTAAGTTCCATAAACAAAGCTGAATAGAAGGCTATTCAGCTTCAAATGAAACTTTAAAAAAAATCTTGCAAAAATAAAGCGTTCTAAAGTCGTTTTATACTTTTAATTATGATTATCTTTAATCTTTATTTATTATTTATATTTGTTTCTATTTTCAACAATTTTAAACTTACTTGAAAAATTTTCCTGCATGGAGATTTGAACCTGAACCTGTGGAATGAAAGCTGAGCACGTTACCTTTGAATAAAAAGTCTGAACAAGTAGCATATGTATAACATATTTGTGCGTTCTAAGTGCATTAAAAAGTTCTGATATCAATTCGGCTTATCGTGCTTCGTTATGAACTTCTTGCGAACTATTTGATTCCATGTGGAACTCCTTACGAACTTTTTGGTTCCATGTTGAACTTCTTACGAACTTTTTGGTTCCATGCGGAACTTCCATGGAACTTCAATGCGAATTGAGTTATGTCAAAATTTTCAAATAGTTTGTTAACATTCTCTTGGAAAATTTATTACCGTCGCCGGCTATTGGAAAAAAAATGGAATGAGGAAAAAATATTACATAAGTAAGTACATAGAACTACATAAGAAAATAATATTATGAGAATATTTCACTAATTAAAAGTTAAATTTCAGCACCAGCTTTCCTTGAACCAGAGTTGTCAAACGCAAACCCTTTAGTTTTGGAACATCAAAGAACCTTTCTTAATTGGCAACAGTTCGATCTATCATGTTCATTCAGAAGTTTTCCCTAAAAAAGTTGCTTTATCCCTACGTCGATAGTGAGTTGGACAAAAATAAGTGGAGGGAGAAACATAAATAAAGTTAAAATTATTTGGGAAATGCATATTAATCAGTTTGAAAATAAGTTTGTAATTTATATAAAAATTTGCTTCCATATTTATATGTGTACTTTGCACAATTGAGTCGAAAAAGTTGGAGTGTAAATAAAAGGAAAATTTAATTAAGAATTCGACGAAAAAATTAATTTTCAATCCATAGTTATTTTGAAGCACCTGAAACATTTTTTTTTTCTTCAAACATTAGTTGAACGTGTTCCAAGAACGCTTAACTGAATCAGAATCTATCAGAATGGGGGTAGGCTTAATAGCGGCACGTTATCCAACATGTCCCGCTTTTGCGGTACGTATGGCAACCCTAGATTTTTTTTGAAGTTCAAAATGCTATCGAATACTTTCAGTACCGCATGAAAAAAAAATTTCCTGCACTTTCAGTTGCTTTTTTACATCATTGTTATGAAGACAACGAACCAATCTCTTAATCACTTCATCAAACCTAGTCACTCACAAAACAGTTTAACATGTTCACATAGGAACTTCCAGTACCTTGGCACGTGTTTTCTCAAACGGAGCGTTTGAGCATTTGCACTCTTGGGATCCTAACATTGCATTGGTAGACCACATGAGTATTTTAGTTTACATACATATATGGCATATGGCTATCAAATATGAGAAAACTTACGTTAAATCTGCATCTTTGGTGCCAACAAAAATCCATTCCTCATCAGCTGGTTTTTCTTCCTTGATAACTGATTGGATAGCTTTCCCAACTAGTCCCGTTCCTCCAGTTACTAAAACTACTTTCGCCATATTTGAGAGCACGTTTTGGTTTTCAACTGGCTGCTTTGAGGTTTATATTGCTTCACAACACTCACAAGTTCAATTTTGATTAGTAGTTCCTCCCACTAGATAACTCTATTTAAATAGTTAAACAAACTATTCACAAATTAAAATTTTCACAACTCTTTAGTAAAATTAAGTTCCAAAAGAAAATTTTCACCTGATCCCCTTCTAAACTCGTAGCAGTTATCAGCCCAGTGGTCAAATGTTATCTAATCCAGCGTGCCGAAATTCGGCGGCCGCGATCTTTTTGGATACATGCTTCTAAAATCCAACTGTTTCCTGTGACGGATGAGTAAATTAAGTGGTTCGGTCGGACACGTTTGGTTGCCCCCTAACTAGACCAATGTACTCCTCGTTTAACTGTTTCTTTGGTATCAAGGTGCCAAAAGTTGGCTCAGTGAGGTTCTTCCATTCAATCTTCGTAGTTTTCTGTGTTTTAATATTAAAAATGTATAATTGGGTTAGATTTTTTTCACCCAAAGTTGGAAATGTTTATTTTTTTGTTAATTTACCATCTTTCGTTCCAAGTAAAGTTCGATGAAAAAATCTTTACATTCAACTTCAATCAAAGAAGTTCTTTACATAGTTTAGAACATATGCACAAAACCTTCACTTAAAGAAATTTCGGGTAGGTAATGGCAATGATTTGAAATGGTTTTTTGTCATAAACGAACGGCCAAGCACGTGTTCATCCATCCATGATTTGATGTTAAGGCATATGTACTAAAAGGGAAAAAGAAATAAAAATGACTCTGATTGCGATTCCGACCAAAGCTGAGAAATGATAACGAGTGTTACAGTTTGGTGAACCCGAAAAGTAATGACCCAAGGCGTATTTGGTGTATTATTCTTTTATTGAACCCAAACCTTAGCAAAGCAATAGATATTGGCTGGAAAGTAAATTTGAACTGGAGTCTTGGTATTAAAATGCGGTTTAGTTAGGAAAACTTTTTATCAATTTGCATCTTGGGAAATTTCCTGGAGAAAATCAAGTTTGATCCATATTTATTGATCTGCTAGTTAGAAGTGCTAATTGGATCACTAATTTAAAGTGCTGCATAAATCCAGGGGTAAAGACAATTGAATGGAAATTCTGCTCTTTTTTATGATTCCACAACGAATTGAGATCCATCATCTTATGGTATCAATCTTCAGAACATTTCACGATACTCTCTTATTCCATTCCATTTATATACAAAGTCCATGTCACCACGATTAATTGTCGTGCTGTACGATCTACGCTTTTCGGTAAATTTGAACTCTATAGAGTTTATAAACTTGTCGATAAAATGATATGAAATGTGATAAAATGATAATATGAAAATGGGATCTAGTATCTTGATTTAAATTTTATTCATCCAGATTTATTAGCGATAATTTCATAACTCTCTACTGCATACGAGACCATATACAGATCCCGTTCGTTTGTAGCTACATTAAATTTTGGCAACATTCGCTTTTGGCAGAACATCGGTTTTTAGAAACAGTTAGAAACAACATAACCTTTTTGTTTTCGTTATAACTGGACCAATTAATTTTAGACAAACACCATAAATACGTTTTTATGTTATGAAATGGTGATAAAATGCAACAATAAAAACCATAGATTTTTTTTAACTTCAAAAAGTACTCAAAAATGACAAATAGATGGAAAATTCAAAAAGGTTAAAAACAAATTCAAACAAAAGACTGAAAATGACAAATTACAACTAAAAAATGATGAAGATTGACAAAAAAAGCAAATATGACAAAGGGAAATAAACATTATCAACAAAAAAAAAGTGGAAAATGTATCAAAAACATGATGAAAAACATAAAAAATGACTACAGGAAATTGACTAAAAATAACGTTTTTGATATTAACATTAGTTATTTTGTAAAAATAACTGAAAAAAGATGAGTAAAAAACCGTTCGATTTTGGCAACACAAAATGTACGGGATGTTGCCAAAATCGAACGGGATCTGTACCTATTTCATTGAAGATTATTTTTCACATTTTAAGCTTAATTCAGTATATCGTAAAAGATTTCAATCAATTTTAATGCATCAAAAATTACTTCTTATCAATTTCTTACACTATTTGAACTGTAAAACTATTGTACAACCAATTTTTTTGTCATAAATTTTTTGGTCGGCTAAGTTATTTCCGTTGACGGCTTTTTTTCTCATGGTGGTGGTGATAATTTTTTGCAATTTTTTTTTTTTTGTATCATTTGCATGCATGTACACTTTCCTTGCATACCTATCGGGCGCTTATGTCATGCCCGTTTAGTTAAGACACCAACCTTTATGGGAGATATTTGAAGAAACGAATAGTAACGCCATTACGTTTCCATCGACGTGTTTATTTTGAATCTAACAAAAAAATCATCACGTCAACAATAACAAAACCTTTCCAAAATCCGCTCGGATCACACCGTAACCGTGAAGTGAAGTGCCCCGAAGATTGTGTACTGAGCTACGAAGACCCAATCGCAAATCGTGTTTCTGCTGCCTTGTCACAACTCTATTTTGGTGCAAGATTCGCTCCGCTGGTCCATAACAAAACAGCTCTTCTGGAAGACGCGTTCCCGAAATTTAGGCCGGTAAAATAGGTAAGTTGAATCATTGCAGTAAGCTCTTTTAATATTAATGCCACTTTTACTTTCGCTTGTTGAGTTTGAATCTGGTCTTTGTCGGGGATTCATTGAAACTTTTAAATTTATGCGTTTTTCTATTAACGTGGCTTCCCACTAACGACCTGAGTTGCTGGGCTGTGACGAATTCGAAAAAAAATATAACTGAACTGATGCAACAACTGTAAACTTCCAGTTACAACTTTGTTCTTAAATATTATAAAAACATATTCATAATATCAGAAGAATAAAGAAAAAAATATAGATAGGTTCTTCAATTATTCGGATAATGGGTAATAATTAAAAAAAAACTATTTAATATCTCATTGCATCATTGGTTCATCAGAAGCTAGAAAGTTACCGCTTTCAACCAATAACACTCAACTACTGGCTCTTGGAAATGGATTCATCGAGCAAACTATTTTTAAAATCATACCTGATTCATAAGCCAGCAAAGTTTTCCGCTTGGTTTACCATCGAGTATTGTTAGAGATCTCCTTTTCGTCGCTGTGGGTTTTTCGGATCGATTTATAAAAAAAATCCTCGATTCATTAGTCCAACTTGTCCTATAACATGGTTTCAAATATTGCATAACAAAACATTAGCAATTTGGCATTTAATTTGAATATGATTTCCAGAACTGGAAACGTAATCATGGCAAAGACTGTGTTGGTAACCGGCGGAACGGGCCTGGTGGGAAAAGCAATCGAAGCTGTCATCAAGGAGGAAAATCCGTCAGATGAGAAGTGGATTTTTGTGGGATCCAAGGAAGCTGACCTCACGTGAGTATTTCAACGATAATTTTCAAGATGTCCCTTTTTTTTCGTGATTTTTAATTATTTCTGTTCGATTTCGTGTAACAAATTTTCTACTGTTGATTGATTCTTCCCAAATCAAGGGATCTAGCGAGCACCCGGCTATTGTTTGAACGTTACCAGCCAACGCATGTGGTTCATCTGGCAGCCATGGTTGGAGGATTGTTTCACAACATGTCCAACAA